>NC_133302.1:16807210-16827193 GCF_005239225.2 Populus alba | reverse complement strand
TCAGCTGTTGCTCATAAATGGAAAGGTATGATGTTGTTCCTTAGTTTTTAGAGGCAAGGATACGCGCAATAATTTACCAGCCATCTCTATAATGCTTGTGTCGTGAGAAAATCAAGACCTTTATTGATGACGCGTGTCGCACCCGACATTGCGGCAGCCCTAAAAATTATTCTTTATTATGAAAAAAGAACAGATTTCTGACATCTGGTTCTTTTAGAAAAAATAGTGTTGTTTGAGGAGTCGCTACCTAGTATTATGGTCACTAGGAACCCTAACTGATCAACAGATATTCTATGGCTCGGGATTGGTTACATAAAAGGGAAGATATTATCACCCCTTAAACGTTCTGCCTAAGGCAGACTGCATTGCTGGTTTTGTCTTAAATTGCTAAATGTTTATTAGTTTATGTTGTGATGATTTGTTTATAATATTCCTGAATTTGACATCAGTGAATATTCGAGCTCGAATAATTCCAACTCTGGCATTGGTAAAAAATTCATAGCTATGAAAAAAAAAAAATAGATCAATATTTTTATTCCCTACTCTAGCGCCAGTAAATAAATAAATAAAAATAAATTTATTTTTACGCATGGACATATTTTTTATTTTTGTCTATCTAAATAAAATAAAAATACAACGAATAAAAATAATATAAATTTAAACCGATATTTTTTATTCCTGACTCTAGTGTCAGTGAATAAATCAATAAATTTATATTATTTTTATTCATGATACATATTTTTATTTTTTTCCTACATTTTTTATTTTTTCTAAATTTTTTTTTTGGGGCTGGGCCCAGCTCAGCCCACATGGGCTGGGCTAGACCTTTCACGCGTGAAGTAAATTCACGCGTGCTGCACTGTGCGAAGGTAATTAAATTACCTTCGCACAGTGTTTACAAACACAATATGCAGAGAATGAAAGGAGAAAGGAAAGAGCGTACCTGTTTCGGGAGGCAAAGATGCTTGCAGCGCGGATGGATTCTCGCCTATTGCTCCCCTTTATCTTCCTTCTATGTTCACTTGTCTGCTTGCTCCTTTTGTTTGTCCAGCGATTTTTGAAACCGAGAAGATGATGAAGAGGCCGGCCTGCTGGGAATTTGCTTTGATTCTGGGTTTTTGTTGTTTGCAGGGACGAAGGCAGTGGTAGAGCCAATACTCGTCTTTGTGTATTGCTTCTCTCTTGTTCTTCCCCTGTCTCTACGTATTATTTCTCTGGATTTATACTCTGTTTTTATTTCCCCGGTTCTGTGTTTTCTTCTCATTTTCCCTGTTTTTTTTGTCTGGGTTTAGCTTTTGGTTCCTTTCCCTCCAGTTTTTCTTTTTCTTTCTCCCCTCAGCCCCTCGGTTTTGTCATCCCTGCTCCAGTTTTTCTGTCCCCTGGGTTTTTTCCCGCCCTTGTTCGTGGCTCTTTTTTTGTTCCCCTGTGCTCAGTCGTTCCATGGCTTTTATAGCTAGAAAAAACAATGTCGTTTCTTCCAACCATAAAGTGTGATAATTGCAGAAGTAATGGCTGTGCGGCGGTGGGTGTCCGTTTCGGTCGGGTGAGAAAAGATGAATAGTAATGGGAACACAGTGCCGTTTTTGATATTCACAGCTATTTTTTTAATTTTTTCACATGAAATATTAAAAACTTTAATTTTTTTAATGAACCCATGAATTTAAGAAATTTGAGATAGTTTCTACAAGCGTGATGATGACAAAAATTCCAAATGAAATCTGAACAAAAAAATAAAAAATAAAAAGATGCTGCATTATCTTCATTATTTCTATTTACTTTTTTTTTTGGGATAACTTCCGTTTACTAACGCTTGTTCCTTGTATTTGGTTGGCCTGAGTCCAAAACTAGTATATTTGACAACTAATTTGACAGCTAATTTGTTTGACAATTAATTTGAACGCTGGTTGTCTTGTTTGACAACTAATTTGAAAATCCACTAGTTTATTCAAGAGAAAGTGGTTACATTTCAAAAAGTAACAGCTGAAATGTAAATAAAAATATTTTAAAGCCGTTTGAAATTGCAATAAATTTTATTTTGAACACTTCTTAAAAATATATTTTTTTAAAATATAAATTAGTGTTTCAGTTTTAGAGTTTTTTTAATAATTTTAATATGTTAATGTAAAAAATAAAATAAAAATTATTTTAATAATTCTTCTAGATGCCTTCATTAATTGGAAATCTCAAGTGACTTGCCTACTTGGAAGTTGGAAAACTACCAATATTTGAAAGACATTGAATGTATTGTTGACTTGCAATTGCCCAAGAGATGCGTGGATTTAGATTGTTTATGTAAGCTAAATCTAGATGGTTGTAGTCTATCGGAAGTACTGGACAATCTTAGTCATTTATCGTCACTGGAAGTGTTTGATATAAGTGGAAACGATTTTCAGACTATACATAGAATTAAGAAATTGCAAGAGACTTGAATCATTATCGGAGCTTCCACAAGGGCTATCAAAGTTGGATGCAGAGAATTGCGAGAGGTTGAATTATCTAGAATCAAGCTCATCAACTGTAATTGAGGGGAACATTTTTGAATTCATTTTCACTAATTGCTCGAGGTTGCTTGAGACCAATCAAATCTTGGCATACTTATTATTGAAATTTCAACTTTATACCAAAAGATTATAACATCATGTCTGTTTCTTAAACCTCTGATATACATCTTTGTTTTCCTTTAGTTGCCACCTTTCATTTTAAAACGATGCTATTTGAATTGTGTTAACAGCTGCCTGATATTCCAGAAGGGGCATATAATTTCTGCCTTCCTGGAGTTGTGACTCTATAGTGGTTTAGCCATCAAAATTGGGGATCTACAGTAACATTCCAGCCACCTTCATATTGGGCTAATAGCAAGTTCTTGGATTTTTTTCTTTGCGCTGTCATTGCATCTTATTCTTTTAACCATAGTTTGCAAGTTAAATGCATATATCACTTCCACAATGAGCATGGTGATAGTCATGATTTCTATTGCTATCTCCATGGTTGGTATGATAAGAAGCTCATTAACTCAGATCACATATTTGTGGGATTTGATCCCTGTTTGGATGCCAAAAAAAAAAGACATATTAAGTGAGTATAATGAGGTCTCAGTTAAATTCCAACTAGAAGATATGAACGATAATTTCTTACCATTAGATCTTTGTCAAGTACTCAAGTGTGCGGTCCGTCTACTATATGAAGATGGGATACATCATTTTGATTTGATCATGCTAGGCTTCTCTCGTTTTCATCATCTGGATGGAGATGGATTGGAAGCAAGGTTCCAAGCCAAGAGAGCAAGGTCCCAAGGCATACGATGGGATTATTCTGTCATGCATAGGACCTCTAAATTCTTGGCGTACCTTCAAGTCTGTTTCTCAAACCTCTTATATACATTTTTCTTTCCTTCGTCTCATTTTAAAAAGATGCTACTTTAATTGTGTTAACAGGAGCCCAATTTTCAAAAAGGATATCTAGTTCTTGCCTCCCTGAAGATGCAACCCCGGAGTGGTTTAGCCATCAAAGCTGGGGATCTACAGTAACATGCCAGCAATCTTCACATTGGGCCAATAACGAGTTCTTGGGTTTCTGTCTTTGCGCTGTCATTGCATCTGATTCTTTCAACTTTGAGTTGCAAGTTAAATGCACATATCACATGCGCAATGAGCACGGCGATAGCCATGATCTCTATCGCTATCTCTATGATGAGTTTGATGAGAGGGCACATCAACTTAGAAAACATAGTTATGAGATTTGATCCCTGTTTGGTTGCCAAAGAAAAAGGTATGTTTAGTATATACAATGAGGTCTCAATTGAATTCCAAGTAGAAGATATGGGCGATAATCTCTTACCATTAGATCTTTGTCAAGTAGTTGAGTGTGAGGTCCGTCTACTGCATGAGAATAATGGATTGGAAGCAATGTTCCAAGCCAAGAGAGAAAGGTTATGTGACCTTGACATAAGATGAGATGATTATTTTGTTGTTGTTATTCGCAGGAGAAAAAAGAGAAGGCATAATTAATATGACAATTGGGTTTTTCTTTTTATTTATAAGTGATGGTGTTCATTTCATGTACCAATTTAAGGTTAATGTATTCTTTTTTATTTCTAAAAATATTTTATTCTCAAGTAATTTTGAAATTTTGATTTTTTAAAAACATATAATCAATTTTAAGCAAATATTTTCTGATAAAATGCTTTATGAGAAATAAATATTTTTTTTATTTAAACATATAAAAATTTCAAACAAACAATGAGGTTGTGAAAGTAGTAAAAGTTGTTTTTTTTAAATACTTTTTGTTTATAAGTGTATTGAAATAATTTTAATTTTTTAAACAAATATTTCTAAGTTTAAACAAATAAATATTTTAATATTTTAAGCAAATAGTCTAGTGTCTGTTTGCGAGTGTGGTAAAAATTATTTTTTAAAATAGTTTTTGTTTAGAAATGTATTGAAATAATATATATTTTTTTAAAAAATTATTTTTGATATTAGCATGTCAAAAAAATTTGAAAATAAAAAAATAATTTGAAAAAAAAATAAAAAAATTAATTTTTTTTTCAAATTTTAAAATACAAAATATTCTCTTAAAAAGAAAATGTAAAATTGAAGAGTTGGGGCAAGCCATCTAATTATAAGTTTTTTTTAGCTCATCTTTTAATGGTTACATCTCATTTTTTTTATTCTCATCTTGACTACATTCACAATCACACATGTGAGTTTTTAATAGTTAAAAAATATATATTCTTGGTTGCTTTTGAGATTTGAAAGAAATTTGGATATACATAATTATTTGATTATTAATTATTATTTTAAGTTAATCTTTGATGCTTTAAATTAAAAAAAAAATCAATTAATAATATCATTTTTATAATTATATTATTAAATTTGACTCTAATTATATTAAATTAAATAATTTGTTGAGATTTTAATAGTGTGAAAGATATAGTTAAGAGAGAGACCAATGACACTTGTCATTTTTTTTCAGATTTAAAAAATTATTTTTGAGTATATATATATATTTTAACAAATGATAATATTTTTTTTTGAATAATCTGAAAATAATAAGATATATTAAAAAAAATAGATTTTATACAAATCATTTTTAAAAAAATTTAAAGATATGTCTCTTCGCCAGTAAACTACCTGACCAATAGTTAGGAATTGTCTTCCCTTTTAACCCCAACATAGCCGTTCCAAATTTAATGCGTCCTCGGTGATAGAAAAGGACGAGGCATTGACATTTGAGTCCCCAAAGTCTTCTTTGCGTATCCATTTTCCATGGAAAAGATCATCTTGTGACGTTCTCGGTCCCTTGTTTGGAAACAAGAATCAGTGTTGTTTCTCTTCTATGGTTTCTTGGCTGACTGAAACATCAAACAAGAAAGTTGCTGCCGGACCCTCTTACTGTCTTTCCTGTATCCACTCTGTAAGTCCAAACTCTTTTCTTCTTTCCACTTAGTAGTACTCAAACTGATGCTACCGTTAGTTTTAAGGTTTGAGAATTGGGTCTGTTTTGTTTGTTTCTTTATTTCAATTATCAACTCTCTGTGGGTTTATTGATTGAGATTGCATGTTTATTTGATAAATGAAGCGTGCTGTAAAGCTCCAAGTCTCACGGTTTGCCTTTGAGTTTAGCTGAATGAAAGATTTATTTGCTGAGATTTAAGTAAAAAAGTTATTTTCTTATCAAATTATCGAGCGTAAGCCTAAATTTGAGCATGGTTTCTAACTTTCTAGTCCATTAACTGCAAGCATTCCCATAAAATTTTTGAATCCTTGATATTTGTAAGGTGGTTTTCAGCGTTTAGTGTTTAATGAGTTTAGTGATTTGTCCTTCTCTTAAAATTCTCGACTGTTGTTTAGTGTTATCGACTGTGATTTATATCCTTAATTTTTCTTTACTAGGTGAAAAAGAGAGCATCAGTGAACTTTTAATTTCAAGTGATTTTCTGCACAAGCTAGTGAATGTCGGATATGGCATCTTCTTCTACAACTGCTCAACAATGGAAGTATGATGTATTCCTCAGTTTTAGAGGCAAGGATACTCGTGACAATTTTACCAGCCATCTCTATGATGCCTTATGTCGTAAACAAATCAAGACTTTCATAGATAATGATCTTGAAAGGGGTGAAGAAATTGAACCTGCACTGTTGAGAACAATTGAAGATTCAAGAATTTCAGTAGTGATATTCTCAAAAGACTATGCATCTTCGCCGTGGTGTGTGGATGAATTGGTGAAGATACTGGAATGCAAGAGAACATGTGGGCAGATTGTTTTACCAGTTTTTTATCATGTAGACCCATCTGATGTGGATGAACAGAGAGGGAGTTTTGGAAATGCATTTGCTAAACTTGAAAGAAATTTTAAATGGAAGATGGACAAGGTTTCAAGCTGGAGAGCTGACTTGACAAATGCGGCCAATATTTCTGGATGGGATTCACAAGTCACTAGGTAACCTTTTCTCTCTATTCTATACCATTTGCAGGTTTCACTTGAATACGTGAATATAAGTATTATTTGTGCCATTTTTAGCATGCCCATTTTCTAATATAGCTAAAATTATGCATAATCTTAAAAAGGCTGATTTCCAATGGGTATGGAACTAGCTAAGGGTTGGAAAATAAATAAGAACAATAAAGTTCCCTTACTTTGCACTTTTAAGAATTTTGAAAGAATGCAAGTTTCTTTATTTTTAGCTGCCCTTGAAATGATGGAGTTACCGTTCCACATTAAATTTCAAAACACTAATTAGACAAAGGGGCTAAATGTTTTTGAACGCGGTAACAGAATCTGCCATTGTTCTTTACTAATAAAAGTTTTTTAAGAATCAACACTTGGCAATTATCGAATTACTAGCTTAGTACATTGTTTAGTTAGGTGAAGTTACTCGATCCTTTTTGAGGTAACACATCAATTATATCAGAATTAAGTATTTCTAGCATTATTCAGTATGCAAACCAAATTATACTTGCTCATCATGAAATGGTCATTTAGTATAGTCGCTTAAAAGGGGCAGTCCTTTGACATGTTCTTTAGCAATTTAATTAGTTTATGTTTTCCAGTTTAGGATAATAACTTTAAAAAGCATAAATTTATTTCACTTAAAGGTTATAATATCTCAGTTTGAGCTTTTAAAACTGATTCCCATGTTAATTTGAATCCACAGAAGGACTATTACTGTGGTGGAACTTAATTGCCCAGTCTTGTGTCACCGCACTTCTTGTGGGTTTACTTGTGCAAAATTATAACTTTTAAATTGTATATGTTCCTGGGACTTCTAAATGAGCCTTAAAAATGCTATGCACTGGGGTGAATTTCAAGAAACATTATAAATTTAAGAAATTTGACTTAGTTGCTACAAGCGTAATGATCACAAAAATTCCAAATGAACTCTTAACAAAATAAAATAAAATAAAAAGGTACTGCGTTATCTTCATTATTCTATTTACTTTTTTTTGGATAACTTTTGTTTTACTAACGCTTGTTCCTTGTATTTGGCAGGCCCGAGTCCAAACTTGTAAGTGAAATTGTGCAATTCATTTTGAAAAAATTGAACCACACATCATTAGGTGATTCTAAGGGCCTAGTTGGGATAGATTCACGCATTGAACGACTCAAAACACTTTTATGCATTAGATCATCTGAAGCTCGTATAATCGGAATATGGGGCATGGGTGGTATAGGTAAGACAACCATTGCTGAAGCTGTTTTCAACAGTATTTCAAGTCAATATGAAAGCTGCTGTTTTATTACCAATGTAAGAGAGAAATCGGAAGAATGTGGTGGCTTGATTCGCTTGCGAGAGGAATTCCTTTCCAGAGTATTAGAGCAGGAAAATCTACGTATTGACACTCCACGCATGGGATCCACTTTAATCAAGGAAAGGATCCGGCACAAAAAAGTCTTAACTGTTCTAGATGATGTGAATGATGTAGAACAAGTGGAATGTTTAATTGAAAGGCATGATATGTTTGGTCCAGGAAGTAGAATTCTTGTAACGTCCAGAGATAGACAAGTGCTTAAGAATGTGGCTGATGAAATATATGAGGTCGAGGAATTAAATTGCAGTGAAGCTCGTCAACTCTTCAGTTTGTCTGTCTTCAAAGGAAACCACATTCCAAAAGATTATATGGGCCTATCAATCAGGGCAGTAAATTATGCTAAAGGAAACCCATTGGCTCTTAAAGTTTTGGGTTCCTTTCTTTTTGACCTAAGGAAAGAGGACTGGGAAAATGCATTGAATAAACTTGAAAGAAATCCTCAGCTGAAAATTTATAATATGTTGAAAGTGATGGAAATGAATTAAACTTAAACAATACAGTTTACGTAAAGAAAAAGTAACAGATTTAAGATGGCAGAGTTGAGTAGAAAGATCAATATTTTCATTAACTTCAAATGCCTATATATAGGCTTACATAGAACTTGAAATGCATTAGAACTCTCAACAAACTTGAGAGATTATTGGAATTGAAATCCTAGACTAAGCAGAATGTTTCTGCTGCAAATCCTGAAGGAGATAAACTGTTACAGAATTCAAATATGAAAAACTGATCTTAATTCTATCTTTCTAAAGGCAAAATCTCATAATTCTAACACTCCTCCTTGAGACTTGCCTTAGACAAACCAAGTTTCATCCTTAGAAATTCCAGTCTTGATCTAGGAAGAGCTTTAGTCATTATATCAGCAAGTTGAACATCTGTTGGACAGTAGTGTAGCTTTATAAGCTTGTTCTTCTCAGCTTCTCTTATAGAATGAAACTTCACATTGATGTGCTTGGTTCTGCCATGTTGAACCGTATTTAGAGCAATAGCAATGGCAGATTTATTGTCACAATGAAGCTCAGTTTGTGAGCTTTGTTCTTGACCCAAATCAGCAAGCAATTTGTTCAACCAAATTGCTTGATTTGCAGCAGCTGCCATGGAGATATACTCTGCTTCAGCTGTTGATTGTGCCACCACCTCTTGCTTCTTTGCATTCCAACATATTGCACCTGAACCAATATTAAAAACATATCCAGAGGTGCTCTTTATGTCATCAACACTCCCTGCCCAGTCACTGTCTGCATAACCAATCAGATTTACTCCTCCTGTCTTCAAATACCAGATGCCAAGATCAGTTGTTCCTCTGATGTACTTCAACACTCTTTTAGCAATTCCCATGTGAATGTTGCTAGGTGAGCTCATAAACCTTGACAGCAAACCAGCTGGAAACATTAAGTCAGGTCTAGTTGTTGTCAAGTATAGCAAACTGCCCACTAGGCTTCTAAATCCAGAGGGATCTTCAAGTTTCTCACCATCATTCTTTGAAACTTTCTCATTTTGTGCTAAAGGAGTTGCTACTTCTTTGCATGACTCAAGCTTGAACTTCTTGAATATATCAACAGCATACTTCCTTTGTGAAACAAAAATACCCGAACTACATTGATGTATTTCCATTCCAAGAAAGTAGTTCATAATGCCAAGATCAGACATTTCAAAAACATCTTGCATTTCAGTTTTGAACTCTTCCAGCAACTTTGCATTGCTGCCAGTAACTAGCATGTCATCTACATAGAGTGATATCACCAGCTGCAAACCATCTTCATCTTGTTTCAGATATAGGGTAGCTTCATTTTCACTTCTTTTGAATCCTAGTTGAATCAAATGAGTATCAATCCTGCTGTACCAAGCCCTTGGTGCTTGTTTCAAACCATAAAGAGCTTTGTGTAGTTTGTAAACTTTGTGTTCATCACCAGCAACAACAAAGCCTTCTGGTTGCTGAACATAAATTTCCTCAAGTAGTATACCATTTAGAAAAGCAGACTTCACATCTAAATGATAAACTTTCCATCCTTTTTGTCCCGCAAGAGCAAGTAGGAGTCTTAGTGTCATGCCTAGCTACTGGTGCAAAAGTATCTCCATAATCCACTCCAGCAACTTGAGCAAAACCTTTAACAACCAATCTAGCCTTGTGTTTGAAGATTGAACCATCTGGATTGAATTTGGTTCTGAAAACCCACTTCACTCCAATTGCCTTTTTATCTCCAGGAATTTCAGTCAATCTCCAAGTCCCATTTCTTTCAATGGAATCAATTTCTGATTTCATTGCTTCAATCCAAGCTGGATCTCCTGCAGCTTCAGAGTAATTTGTAGGCTCACCATGTACAAGGTTATATCTTTCATACACATCAGACAGTTGTCTAACCTTAAGTACTGTTGTATCTGAAGTTGCTTCAATGGCTTGTTGATCTTCATCATCAATACTTTGTACTGGTGATTCAAGGGCAGCTGTGATAGTCTGTTGAACTTCTTTTAAGTCCCAATTCCAGCAGGCATTTTCATCAAATTGCACATCTCTGCTAACCTGAATTTTGGCTGAATTCAGATTGAAAACTCTGTAACCTTTTGATTCTGTTGCATATCCCACAAGAATCCCTTTTTCTGCTCTAGCATCTAGTTTTCCTCTTTTGGCAGATGGAACATGAAAATAGCACAATGATCCAAACACTTTTAAATGTTTGGCAGTAGGCCGGACTCCAGACCATGCCTCCAATGGTGTTTTGTTTTGAACAGACTTGGTTGGAAGTCTATTAAGCAGGTATACTGAAGTATTTACTGCTTCAGCCCATAGAAACCTTGGCAACTTCTTTTCAAACAATATACATCTGGACATCTCCATCACTGTTCTATTCTTCCTTTCAGAAACTCCATTCTGCTGTGGAGAGTAAGGAGTCGTCAGCTGGTGCACAATTCCAGCTTCTGAACAAAAAGCATTAAACTCCTTCGAAATATACTCTCCACCATTATCAGTTCTCAACACTTTGATCTTCTGACCACTTTGAGTTTCAGCCATGCTTTTGAAGTTTTTGAACATAGATAAAGCTTGTGACTTGTTTTCCAGAAAATAAACCCAAGTCATTCTGCTATAGTCATCAATGAATAATATAAAATACACATTATTATTCAAAGAAGCTGTGCTCATAGGTCCACATATGTCTGAGTGAACCAGCTCCAGCATGTGTGTTGCCCTTTTGGATATACCTTTAGGAAATGGTTGTCGATGCTGCTTTCCCAGTTCACAACTTCCACATGTATGAGCAGTAACATGTATTGCAGACATGTTTTCTACCATTCCAGTATCATACAACAACTTTAATGAATTAAGATTGTAATGACCGAATCTTTTGTGCCAAAGAATGCTTTCATCAATCTTTGCACTAAACACATGTCCATTAACAACATCAAGCTTCAAATAGAAGCTATTACCATCCATCTTGATTTTTGCTATCTCTGAATTATGTGTATCAGTGATAAAGCAAAATTTCTCTTTAAAAGAGACTTCATAACCATTCTTAAGCATTTGTGCAACACTAAGGAGATTCTGATCTAGTTCAGGAATGTAAAGAACATTTGTGATGGTTTTAATACCTCTATTTGTGCTGACTGCAATAGTTCCTTTCCCCTTAGCTTGCACAATATCTCCATTTCCCAGCTTAATCTTCGGTTGAACTGATCTGTCAATAGAGGAGAAAATTGACAGAAATTTGGACATGTGACTTGTGCAGCCACTGTCTATAAGCCATGTATTCTGTTAAGAGGTATTGCTAGCTTGTGTTGCCATAAACAAATGCTCCTCCTCATCTTTGCTTTCTTCAGAAACATTTGCTTGTTGTTGTATTTGTTGCTGAGGTTGCTTCTTCTTGATTCTGCAATATTTCTCACTGTGACCGAGATTATTACAGAATAAACATTGAAGAGAAGGTTTCCCCTTAAACCAGCAATCTTTCTCAGTATGGTTAGTTCTTCTGCAATAAGAACATGGTGAGAAAGTCTGTCTTTTTGAAGGTATACTTGATTTCCTTTTAGCATACTTGACAGGTTTGTTTCTTGGTAGATTACTAGCACTCCTTTCCCTGTTGTTTGCTTGGAAAGCCCCTTCAACTGCCTCATCATCTCTCATATGAACTCTTTGCTCCTGAATATGAAGTTTGCTAATTAACTCAGCAATAGTCAGACTTTGCAGATCGCAAGATTCTTCTATTGCTGAGATTTTAGCTTCAAACTTTTGAGGAACAGACATCATAAGTTTTTCTACTACCTTATGATCTTCAAATGTGTTTCCAAGAAGCCTCATTTGATTTACAACATCCATTAATCTGCCAGAATAATCTTTGACAGATTCATTGTCTTTCATCTTCATCAACTCAAATTCCCTCTTAAATGCAAGAAGTTTAACTGCTTTGACTCTGCTGCTGCCTTCAAATTCAACTTGAAGCTTATCCCATACCTGTTTTGGTGTTTCCAGATTCATAATTTTTGTGAAAATATGATCTGCAAGACCAGAATGAAGACAGGTAATGGCTTTGTCCTTCTTGAGTTTTTCTTCTTCATGTGCTTTCATTTGAGCAATTGTAGGATTTGCATTCAATGGTGGAGGATCAAAATCGGTTGCCACAACATTCCATAAGCCATGAGATCTTAGATAAAATCTCATTTTGACAGCCCAAATATGATAGAGTTCTCCACTAAAAATTGGAATTGCAGATACAATATTGTTTGAAGAAGACATTGACAAAAAGCAGAAAGAAAATAACTCTCAAGTGTTTCGCTCACCCTCTCTGTGTTTGCCTCACCTTCTCTTATTGTTATCACTCAAAAGAAAGAAAAATTTGTTTGCCCCACAGCCCGTAGGATCTATTTGCTCTGATACCACTGATGGAAATGAATTAAACTTAAACAATACAGTTTACGTAAAGAAAAAGTAACAGATTTAAGATGGCAGAGTTGAGTAGAAAGATCAATATTTTCATTAACTTCAAATGCCTATATATAGGCTTACATAGAACTTGAAATGCATTAGAACTCTCAACAAACTTGAGAGATTATTGGAATTGAAATCCTAGACTAAGCAGAATGTTTCTGCTGCAAATCCTGAAGGAGATAAACTGTTACAGAATTCAAATATGAAAAACTGATCTTAATTCTATCTTTCTAAAGGCAAAATCTCATAATTCTAACAGAAAGTAAGTTTTGATGCACTTGGTGATGAAGAGAAGAACATATTTCTTGATATTGCGTGTTTCTTTAAAGGGAAGCAAATTGATTACGTGAAGAGAATACTGGATGGTTGTGGTTTCTCAACAAATATTGGAGTTTTTTTTCTTGCTGAAAGGTGCCTTATTACTATTTCAAATGGAAAGCTTGAAATGCATGATCTGGTGCAAGAAATGGCTTTTGAAATTGTCCGACAAGAATCCATAAAAGAACTGGGAAAACGTAGTAGGTTATGGAGTCCTAGGGATGTCAATCAAGTTTTGACAAAAAATATGGTGAGTGTCATGTATGCGAATGCTTAATTTCTTTCATTTCTTGTTTCTTTTGAGAGATTTGGTCTATGAAGTTTGAAAGCATTCACATATGACCATGGATTTGTGTTACTTATCATGCTTTATTTTTTTCCTTGCTGTGATCTTTAGGGAACTGAAAAGGTTGAAGGGATATTCTTTGACACCTCTAAAATAAAAGAAATCAAGTTAAGCTCTAAAGCTTTTGCGCGGATGTATAAATCTTAGATTGCTCAAGATTTATAATTCTGAAGTTGGAAAGAACTGTAAAGTGTACCTTCCTAATGGTCTCAAATCACTTTCTGATGAGTTGAGTATCTCCATTGGGATGGATACCCTCTGAAATCTTTGTCATCCAATTTTCATCCAGAGAACCTTGTTGAACTTAACCTATCACACAGCAAGGTTCGAGAACTTTGGAAGGGGGACCAGGTATGGTTTAGTCACTACACATGTAATCTTTCTCCTCTTTCAAATGAATTTTAAAATGTACAGGTACTAATGTTTTTTTGTTATCAATACAATGATGGTGCAGAATCTTGTGAATTTAACAGAGGTCAACCTTAGTAATTGTGAGCATCTAACTACAATTCCAGACCTATCAAAGGCTAAAAATCTTGAGAGATTGAATCTTCAATTTTGTACAACTCTGAAAGTGGTTCCCTCATCTATTCAATTTCTAGAGAAGCTTGTTGATTTGGATCTGAGAAGCTGCACAAGCCTTTTGAGTCTTCCAAGAATCATTAAATCGAAATATCTCAAGGCTCTTAACCTCTCTGGCTGCTCAAATCTCAAGATGTACCCAGAGACTACAGAGCATGTGATGTATTTGAATTTCAGTGAGACTGCAATCAAAGAACTTCCCCAATCTATTGGACATCTGAGTAGACTCGTTGCTTTGAATTTGAGGGACTGTAAACAACTTGGGAATCTTCCAGACAGTATTTGTTTGTTGAAGTCTATTGTTATTGTTGATGTCTCTGGCTGCTCAAATGTCACCAAGTTTCCGAGCATACCAGGGAATACAAGGTATTTATACTTGAGTGGAACTGCAGTAGAAGAATTTCCATTTTCTGTTGGTCATCTCTGGAGAATCTCTTCTTTGGATCTGTCCAACTGTAGAAGGCTCAAGAATCTTCCAAGTACCATTTATGAGGTGGCATATCTTGAGAAACTTATTCTCTCTGGCTGCTCCAGTATCACAGAGTTTCCAAATGTTTCGTGTAATATAAAAGAGCTGTATCTGGATGGGACAACAATAGAAGAAATCCCATCGTCAATCGGGTGTTTTTACAAACTTGTTGAATTGCATCTACGAAACTGTACAAAATTTAAGATTCTTCCTGGGAGTATCTGCAAGTTGAAATCTCTGCAAAAGCTCAACCTCTCAGGTTGCTCTCAATTTCAGAGATTCCCGGGAATTTTTGAGACAATGGAATCTTTGAGATATCTTTACTTGGGCAGGACAGGCATACAAAAATTACCCTCACCAATTAGAAATCTGAAGGGGCTTTGTTGCTTAGAATTGGGAAATTGTATATATTTGGAAGGAAAATATCTTGGTGACTTGCGATTGCTTGAGCAGGATGTGGATTTAAAATATTTGCGCAAGCTAAACCTCAGTGGTTGCGGAATACTGGAAGTGCCTAAAAGTCTTGGCTGCTTAACCTCACTGGAAGCATTGGATCTGAGTGGAAACAACTTTGTTATACTGCCTAAAAATATCAGTGAACTCTCTGAGCTGCAATATCTTGGCTTACGCCATTGCTGGAGGCTTGTATCATTACAAAAACTTCCCCCACGGCTTGCAAAACTAGATGCACACAGCTGCACATCTCTGAGAACAGTCCCAAGCTCATCAACTATAGTTGATGGAAACATTTTTGAATTCATCTTTACTAATTGTCTCATGTTGGATGAGACTGCACGCAACAATATCATGGCATATGCTCTCTTGAAAATTCAGCTATATGCCAAAAGACTTTACAATGAGGTCTCTCTCTCTCTCTATCTCTGTCACACACACACACACACACGCACTCACGCACGCACGCTCGCATGCACACACGTGCAATCCCCGTACAATCCTGTATTATAATCTCTTCTCTTGTTTTTTATTGGAGGTAGAGTTGAGCATGTTTTTCATGATGCAGATTTCATCAGTAGCTGCTGGGGTATCTAGTTTTTGCTTCCCTGGATGTAAAGTTCCAGCGTGGTTTGTGCAGCAGAATTCAGCTGCTTCTGTGACAATTCAGCTGCCTTCACACTTCCTCCCCAACTTCACCATTTGGTAATTATAATACAGAAGCTGAGGCTCTTCTCCAATGGAAAGCCAGTCTTGACAACCAAAGCCAATCTCTCCTTTCTTCTTGGGTCGGCATCAGCCCTTGCATTAACTGGATTGTGGTAGTGAGTTATTGGGTTTCATGCTGTGCACTGTTGTTGCATTCGAACCATCTTATGACGACTCTGGTGGATTCCAAGTTAAATGTACTTACCATTTCAAGAATGACCATGCTGATCCCTGCGTTCTCCATTGCTACTTTGCCAGTTACTATGGCTCATTGCACAAACGATCTATCCAGTCAGATCACCTATTTCTTGGATATGATCCTTGTTTGAATGCTACAAAAGATTTTTGGTATGGTAATTTCAGTGAAGTCTCAGTTGAATTCT
Source organism: Populus alba (assembly GCF_005239225.2). Taxonomy (NCBI): domain Eukaryota; kingdom Viridiplantae; phylum Streptophyta; class Magnoliopsida; order Malpighiales; family Salicaceae; genus Populus; species Populus alba. Next base: position 16,811,204 of record NC_133302.1, on the reverse strand, counting down.
CCGTGGAAGATTATGGACACCAACCCCTGTGCATTATTGTCATGTGAGCAAGTGTGGGTTCGCCAAACTATACACCCAAGCAGAGAACTATTGCGATTTTATCTTTGCCATACCGTCGGTTATTTGCAGCAACTCCAACGGAATCTGACAGCTTGTTACAACAATTATGTGTAATTTATCTTCCAAAGGAACAATTCACTAATGCCGGCGTGGGAAAAAACAAGAGATGCCATGATAACAAAGCGTGACAATGAGGCGGAACCCGGTGGAAGTGGCTTCAAGAATGGTGCGAAATCTACCACAAATGACTTGAAGGTTTACAGTCGGAGACCTAAAAGGTTCAAAGAAATCAAATGAAATTGTTTCATGGCCGAAAGAACTATATGGAAAGTATTCCAATAAAAGCTTTCTGTAGTATAATATGTTAGACAACTAATTTGAAATCCATTGCTTATTCTAAGCAGAAAGTGTGATTACATTTCAAAAGGTAACCAGCTGAAATGTAAATAAAGATATCTGGAGCTGTTTGAAATTGAAATTGCAGTAAATTTTATTTTGGAAGTATTTTAAAAATGTGTTTTTCTTAAAAAAAAATAAGTTAATCTTCTATTTTAGTGTTTTTTTAGTAATTTTAATATGCTAATATAAAAAAAAAATATATTTTTTGATATATATTTAAATAAAAAATATTTTAAAAAAATATCATAAATTATAATCCTAAAAATACACTTAGAAATAATAATTATAAAAATAAAATTAGCAAAACATTTATCGTGCGTGTACTGTAATTATACACTACTTGAATTGATTTTATTTTTCAATTAATTATAAATAGAAATAAACATGAAACTTTATCATCAAATTAATTGATAGATAGATAATAGAAGAAAGAGATCACGACGAGGGTGCGGTAATTAGGGCTTAATCTATTTATTGTTTTTGAATTAAAGTGGTAGATGATATGTATGTTTTTTGTTTTTTAAATTACAGACCACCTATTGTTTGTAAAAAATAGAAAATTAAGTGTTATCATCCACTCTCGAACTGCAAACTGCATCATATCACGTGTGCCACTGCCACATAACAAGAAGATAATTATTATAAACTAACTAAAAATACATATTAACAGTAAACCATCATAAAAAGTCTTTGCAGGGTAATATATATAATCAAAATTATTAAACGACTTTAAAAGTTATATTGATAAGGGAAAAGCAACGAGTGCTTTTAGGATATTCATTCACCATCATTTTTGAATGTATTTCTTAGACTTCATTTATTATTGAATTATACTTGAAGTTTACATAATGATTTTAGGTTTGTGAGACTTGAACTTTGTAATTAAAAAAAAACAAATCTAGAACCTGAATTAATTAAGATATAACCCTCAAGATTACTCATAAATTATTTTTAACATATTTTGTTTTTGTGTTTTAAAAATGCTTTTAAAAAAACTAATTACAGGAAAATTGCTTATATATATATATATATATTTATCACAAACTCATATTAATGACAATCTAAAATCATATGTGGTAGGAAGAATGTTCTTTATACCCATAACTCTATAAACTCTAGGCAACTTGTGAGAGCTTATATATATAAAAAAAAATATTTGAACCTTAGGGTAAAGGATTCTAAACACTTTCTTCTTCTACTTCTTCATCCTTTTATACCAAACCTCTACAGTGTCCTTAATCCGAAGACCCTGAGAAAAAAGACATGTTTTTTTTTTTTTTTGCTAGTCTATTACATATTAATCATCATCTAACAAGAAAACTAATCTATCTTCGCTGTGAAACGTGAGCTTATACCTTTTGTAAAAGGTTTCCATAACCTCATTAATTAATTAGAAAGCTGCTTTAGTAGTTCTTAGGTTTAATCTCTTATTTTAGTAGAGTGTGACATAACTTTAACATCCTTTTTGTTTATTTATTCAGTTGGATTAATTTGATAATATAATTAAAAAAAAAACAACAATAAAAAATGAACTAAAAATCTTTTGACAATGACTAACTTTCAAAAAATAAAGGATTAACAATATCATGGAAAAAATCATTTTAATAATTGTAAAAGGTCTCAATGATTCTATTTGATCACAAAAAAAATTAAATGAGAATGAAATAACCCCATTGAAAGAAAAATGAAGAAAGAATAAGACCTTAATTTCTAATAAATAAAATATTGAAGGATAAAATTAAAAATAAATATTAATTCCAAAATTCCTAATATAATCCTCTAGACCACTTAATATGGACGGTTCACTCAAAGTCCTAGTTCATTGGGATGGTCTCTCTCCTGCTGATGGGGAATTCAACTGATGAATTTGAAGCTGCAGTTTTCATAATTCAACCTTGAGGACAAGGTCAGCTTCAAGTAGAGGCAATTATCTACCAGCTAGGGTGTTCAAAAAAAACCGACTAACGATTAAACCGAAAAAACCGAGAAAAAATTGACCGAAAAAAACCGAACCATAGAAAAAACTGAAAAACCGATTAAAAAATTTTAAAAAACCACTCGGTCCGGTTTAAGAAGGCTTAAACCGATTAAACCGGATCAAACCGAACCGGTTTAATTGAATTTAAAAAATATATATAAAAAGAAACACTAAACCTAATAATAAATTAACCCAACACCCCACCCCCCGCACTAAACCTAATAATAAATTATCCCCCCCCTCCCCCCAAAACTTTCCCGCCCCCCTCCCCAAAAACCTTTCCAGCTTTTCCCCATTTCCCTTTTCCCTTTTCCATAATAAAATTAACCCCCCGGCCACTAAACCTAATAATAAATTATCCCCCCTCCCCCCAAAAATAACCCCCTTCCCTTTTTCAGCAACCCCACCCATCCCCCCCTTCCCCGCTCTCTCCTTCCCTGCCTCTCCCCTCCTTTCCCTTTTCCAGTGACCTTACCCTTCCCTTTCTCCCTCTCTTCTGTGCACAAGAAAGACTTAAAGCAACTCATTTTCTGAAATATTGTTGCCTCTATTCTCTACTTTACGGGATGCTATTGAAATCGTTGTTTTAATATAGATAGATTCAGTGATTATGATTCAATTAAGGGAGATCTTTCAGATCTCAACCGGAGAGCTTGGATTCAAAGGTTTCAACAAGGATTTTTTTGAATGTGATTCGGCCAAGTTTGTCAAGTGATTGTGATTTGGCCAAGTTTTCTCTTATTTAATTGATTTCGGTTTTTCTGGTTTCTAAGGCTAAAAAACCGACCCGAACCGAACAAAACCGGTTCGGTTTGAACCGGTTCTCGGTTCGGTTCGAGTTATATTAACAAGAATAGTATTTTTCTGTTCGGTTGAATTTTTATGTTAAAATCGGATCGAACCGGACCATGAACACCCCTACTACCAGCTGAAGAAGATGAAAAGAAGAAGAAATTAATCCTTCAAATTCAAACTGACATTGACGTTGCACCCTCCTACGCACCGTTTCATTTTTGTCCTTAAAGTGCACCGTTTCAATTAGCTAATTAGGGTCTTTTTCCTTCAGTTGATTTACGCACCGTTTTGTTAAAGTTACTCCATCTCCTGAATTTTCTTGGGAACAATTCTAGAAAGGGGTTTCAATGGCTGAGGTCACTACTCTTTCTCCATTTCCTGCCAGCTAACTTACCCACTTCCACGGGTAATATATATATACTAGTTATATTACCCGTGCGATGCGATGCGGGTTAATTTTTTTTAATAAAAATATAAAAAAAAAAACTAAAATTTAAAAGTGTTTAAGTTTTTTTGTAAAGCTATATCTAGAGTCTTAAAATTTGGATGCAACATCTGACCTAAAAAATAATATTTATAATATTAATAATAACACTAATGAAGAAAAAGAGAAAAAAACCAACAGAAAAAAAAAACTAATGAAGAAAAAAAAATCTAAATTAATTGAGTTAATCCTTCAAACCAGGTTAAACCTGTCAAACCTGAGATTTATATCATAAAAGTTTTGATAACTAAATTGAAAAAAAAATAAAAATTGATGGG
>NC_133302.1:16630698-16806710 GCF_005239225.2 Populus alba | reverse complement strand
TGAGCAAATAAGAGCAGTTTGTTTTCCATCAGCCAACAACGCGAAGAAGAAGCTTTATTTATTTTTATTATTAATATGGATATCTAAACTAGTTGGTATATATCTTAATTAATCTTACAGATCCTAAGGCACTTGAACAAAGATGGGAGAAGACTTGGAAGGTCAGTTCAGCTTCAAGTCATGGACAATGGTTCATCATTCTCCCTTTCCTTTCCTTTTCTTTTCTTTATCAAATTGACTCAGTATTATAACTCAGTATAGTAATAGCAGCAGCTACTACTAATAACAAGAGAGTTAATTATAACTTAGTTTTTTTAGCCTAACTTAACTAAAACTAATTAATTAGTGTCGTCATTAATGTAAAGATAATTATTGAATCTGTATAATTTTAAATCTATCAATAACTTAATTTTTTTTTAATTTCATATCTTTTTCTAATTTATTATGTTTTTATTTTTAAAACAAATAGGAAAAATAAAAATTTAAGTGCCTAGGATGCAAAAGGTATGAAAAAGAAGATATGTTTCGTTAGCTAATGACTTGATTAACCTTTCTCAAATTCTAGTAAAGAACTAATTGTTTTGCTAAACTACAAGGATTAAATTTTAACTATCCATCGAAGTTTGAATTTTGTCAAATTTTGCAAAAGGAAAAAAAGAATACATTAATCTTAGATTGGTACATGAAATGAACAGCATCGCTGATAAAAATAAATAAAAGAATAACCCAATTCTCATCTTAAAATTTTCTTGGACTCAACAGCAATTCGCCCCTCTGTATCTCTTGGCTTGGAACATTGCTTCCAATACATCTCGGTCCAGAGGACAAAACCTATAGTCTGCCATGGTCAAAGAAAGCGACGTCTCATCTTTATCTTTGACATCCAGTAGACGGACTCCACACTCGTATACTTGACAAAGATTTGATGGTAAGACATTGCCGTTAATATCTTCCAGTTGGAATTCAACTGAGACCTCACTGTATTCACGAAACATAGAATCATATATGACATCCAGACAGGGATCAAATCCCACGAATATGTGTGCAGAGTCGAAGAGCTTCTCATCATCCCAATAATGGAGATAGCAATAGAGATCATCACGGCTATCACCTTGCTTATTGCGGAAGTGATATGTGCATTTAACTTGCAAACTATGGCCAAAAGAACAAAATGCAATGACAACGCAAAGACAAAAACCCCGGAAGGACTTGAGATTAGCCCACTGTGAAGATAGTTGGAATGTTACTGTAGATCCCCACCTTTGATGACTAAACCACTCCGGAGTCACATCTCCAGGGACGTAGAAATTAAAATTCCTAGGCACCTGTTAACACAATTAAAATAGCATCTTTTTGAAAATAAGACATGGCAAATATGAAGGAAAAGAAAAAAGTGTATCTATTGGTATAACACAATCAAAAAGGTTTGAGAAATAGACCTTATGGTATGAATCTTCAAGATAAAGTATAAAATTCGTTATGTTTTTCACCAAGAATTCAGAGGTCCTACGCATGACAGAAAAATCCCCCAATCTCATGCCTTGAAACCTTGCTCTCTTGGCTTGGAAGCTTGCTTCCAATCCATCTAGATTCAGAGGATAAAAATGAAAGGAGTCTGACATGATCAAATGAAAGCGTTGTATCTCATCTTCATACAATAGTCGAACTCCACACTCGTGTACTTGACAAAGATCAAATGGTAAGAGATTTCCGTTCATATCTTCCAGTCGGAATTCAACTGAAACCTCACTATATTCACTAAACATATAGTCTTCTTTGGCAATCACACAGGGATCAAATCCCACGAATATGTGTGTTGAGTCGATGCGCTTCTCATCATACCAACCATGGAGATAGCAATCGAGGTCACGACTATCACCATGCTTATTACGGAAGTGATATGTGCATTTAACTTGCAAACTATGGCTGACAGAACCAAATGCAATGACAACGCAAAGAGAGAAACCCAAGAACTCACTATTAGCCCAATGTGAAGATAGCTGGAATTTTATTGTAGATCCCCAACTTTGATGGATAAACAACTCCGGAGTCGCATCTCCAGGGAGGCAGAAACTACATGCCCCTTCTGGAACATCAGGCAGCTATAAACACAATTCAAATAGCATCTTTTTTAAATGAAAGGTGGCAAATAGAAAAAAAAAAGATGTACATTAGAGGTTTAAGAAACAGACCTGATGGTATAACCTTTTCGTATAAAGTTGAAATTTCAATAATGAGTACTCCAAGATTTGATTGATCACAGGCAACCCCAAGCAATTAGTGAAAATGAATTCAAAAATGTTCCCCTCAACTACAGTTGATGAGCTTGATATTATTGTTCTCAAACTCTTGCAATTGTCTACATCCAACTTTGATAGCCGTGGTGGAAGCTCCGGTAATGATTCAAGTCTCTTGCAATTCCTTAATCCTAGATATTGCAACTCAAAGAGTTTATTGATGCTTATAGGTATAGTCCTCAAATTGTTTCCACTTAGATCTAACACTTCCAGTGATGATAAAAGGCCAAGACTGTCCGGCACTTCCGATAGACTGCAACCATCTAGATTTAGCTTACGCAAACAATCTAAATCCACGTGATGCCTTTTAGATAATTGCAAGCCAACAAAACAATCGATGTCTTCTAGATATTTGCAGTTTCCCACTTCCAAGCAGGCAAGTCCCTTCAGATTTCCAATCGGTGAAGGCAACTTTGTTATGCGTGTCTGTTCTAAATAGAGATATCTCAAACATACCATCGGCTCCAAAACTTCCGGAAAATCCCTAAATTGGAGGCAACCTGAGAGATTAAGCCTTCGCAGGTTTTTCAACTTACAGATGCTGCTTGGAAGAATCTCAAATTGTTTGCAGTTTCGCAGGTGCAATTCATTAAGCTCACACAAACATTCAACTGAAGAGGGAATCTCTCTTATTGCTGTCCCATCTAAATACAGCTCCCTTATATTTCTTGAAACCTTTGGAAACTCCGTGATACTAGAGCAACCGGAAAGATCAAGTTTTTCAAGGCATCCCAGCTTAGAAACCGCACTCGGCAGATTCTTTAGCCTGTTGCAGCCAACTAGATCTAAATAAATGAGTTCCCTTAGACGAGCAATTGAAGATGGCAATTCTTCTATTGCAGTTCCATTCAAGTACAAGTATCTAATATTCCTCGAAAAGTCAGGAAACCTGCTGATAGATGAGCAGCCAGAGAAGTCAGCAATTAGAAGAGATTTCAACAAATACATGTTTTCTGGAAGATTAACCAGGTGTTTGCAGTTCTTCAAATTCAACGCAACAAGTCCACTTTGTTCCCCAATTGATTGGGGAAGCTCCTCAACAGCAGTCTCATTTAAATTTAAATATGTCAGTTTCCTTGCAGTCTCTGGGCACTTCTTGAGATTTGCACAACCAGAAAGGTTCAGAGTCTCCAGACAACTTGAATTAATTGTACTGGGAAGATTGATTAGTCTTTTGCAGCATCTCAAATCTAAATCAACAAGCTTGTCCAGATGCTGAATAGATGAAGGCAACATAACCAAACTTTTACAGAATTGAAGATTCAATCTCTCAAGGTTTCTGGCCTTTGAAATGTCTGGCAGGGAAGTTATGTGCTCACAATTGCTGAGGGTGACATCTTTTAAATTGCCGAGATTCTGAAGCAAAATGAAATCAACAGAAAGAAATTACACGTGCGTACCACACCAAATTTCAAAGAAACAACTATGCATGCATTGAGTTATTTTAGAATACCTGGTCTCCTCTCCACAGTTGCTTAACCTTGCTAGATGATAGGTTAAGTTCAACAAGGTTCTGTGGACGAAAATTGCAAGGCAAAGATGTCAAAGGGTATCCATCCCAATGGAGATACCTCAACTCATGAGAAAGAGACTCGAGGCCACTAGGAAGGTGCACTGTGCATTTATCACCAGCTACAGAATTATAAATTTTTAGCAGTCTAAGATTATACATCCTTGCGAAGGCTGTAGAACTCAACTCTATTTCTCTTATTTTTGAAACATCCAAGAATATCCCTTCAACTTTTCCAGTTCCCTGAAAACCAGTGAAGGTGAAAGAAAGTTTGAAGTACGATTTTAAACATAGTAGTAAAACCATATTGCATTGCATATGAAAAGGAAAACTTTCGTGTATATGAATCTCACCAGATTATTGGTCAACACTTGATATACATCTTTAGGACTCCACAATCTGCTTTGTCTTCCTAGCTCGTCAACATATTCTTTTCGAACAACTTCATGGGCCATTTCTTGCAAAAGATCATGCATTTCAACCTTGTCATCTGAAATTTTAATCAGACACCTGTCAATGAGAACACTAAATCCAATATCTGTTTTGAAACCGCAGCCATCTAGTATCCGCTTTACAAAATCAACTCGATGCCCTCTAAAGAAACATGCAATTTCGAGAAATATACTCTTCGTGTTATTATCACGCAGTGAATCAAAGCCTATTCTCAGCAAGTCATAAATGTTCAGCTCGGGACAGCTTTCGATCTCATTTAATTGAGATTCCCAAAAATGACTTTCTCTGCGGAATAAGAAGGAACCCAAAACTCGAAGAGCTAATGGGTTCCCTTTGGCATAATTTATTGCCGTGATTGACAACTCCATATAAGCTTTTAGGGGGTGGTTTCCCTTAAAAGCATTCAAGCTAAAGAGTTGAAGAGCTTCGTGGGAGTTTAATTCCTCAACCTCGTATATTTCATCAGCTACATTCTTAAGTACTTGCTTGTCTCTTGATGTTACAACAACAACACTTCCTGCACCAATCAGAGGCACTTCAATTAAACTCTGGAATTGTCGTACATCATTCACATCATCCAAAACAAGGAGAACTTTCTTTTGGCAGAGTCTATCCCTGATGAAAGTAGGACCTATATGTGGTGTCCCAACGCGAAGATTTTCTTCCTCCAGTAGTTTAGAAAGAAGTTCATCTCGTAGATCACTTAAACGACCCTTCTCTGATTCCTGCCTTATGTTCGGAACAAAGTGGCAGCCTTCATACTGACTTGAGATGCTATAGAAGAAAGCTTCCGCAATAGTTGTCTTGCCTATACCACCCATGCCCCAAATTCCTATAATGCGGACATCTGATGACACAATGGATAGTAATTTGTTGATTTTCTCAATGCGTGAATCTACTCCAACCAGACCTCTTAATTTGCATGGGGAAGCACGATTTAACCTCTTACAGATAGTTTGCACAACTTCTCTTATGAGTTTGGCCTCCGGACTGAAAAAAATGAAATTGGTGAATGTAAGTAATGTATGGGAGTGATTTTTTTTTATTATTATAAGAAAATTTTGTCAAAGGTGAGGTTTCCATTAAGGTGCACTAATTTATGGGAGGTAAGTTTTCCACTAAAAAACAGAACAGACTTGTGCCTTTTCAAGCAACAGGTACTATGAACTAAGAAGCACAAATGATTTACAGGAGAAAAAAAAAACAATAATATGAAAAAGAAATTTTAATTGCTATAAATACATTTTAATTGCTGTAATTCCAGAAAAAAAAGGTTGAAGATGAGAATCTGTAGTTACCTAGTAACCTGTGAATCCCATCCAGATATACTGGCTGCGTATGTCAAGTCAGCCCTCCACCTTGGCACCTTGTCCATCTTCCCCTTAAAAGTTTTTTCAAGCTCGGCAAATGCATTCCCAAAACTCCCAGTCTGTTCATCAACATCAGATGGGTCTACATGATAGAAGACCGGTAAAACAATCTGCCCATAAGTCTCTTTGCATTCAAGTATTTTCACCAGTTCATCCACACACCACGGGGAAGATGCATAGTTCTTGGAGAAAATTACTACAGAAATTCTTGATTCTTCAATCGTTTTCAGAAGGGCAGGGGTAATTTCTTCTCCTCTTTCAAGCCCATCATCAATGAAAGTCTTGATTTTCTTACGACACAAAGCATCATAGAGATGGCTGGTAAAATTATTGCGCGTATCCTTGCCTCTAAAACTAAGGAACACATCATACTTCCATTTATGAGCAACAGCAGATGAAGATGCCATATCAGACAGTTACAAGATCGTGTCTTCCTCAATCACTAAGAATCGAAATCAATAAGTGCTCTCCTTTTTCTCCTAAAGACATACAAAGAGCACCCACTTCAACAGCTGAACATTCGTTTAGAGAAATTGAAGTCTAATAGTACAAGAACCCACACAACTTATATTTATCAGAAAATTCCTCAAACTCTTAACGATGGATATATACTAGCTAATTTGATATGATCAATCTTAACATGATCACTCGTCACTTGCTACTACTTTCATTACAAGAACAGTCACTAGCTGAGCAAAAAGAATTACAGATGGAAGAATTGATACGTTCATGTAACAAACTTATCAAACTCGTATATATAATCTTAAATAAAGAAGACGCATGAACCAGAAAGACTTACCAACAGATCATAAGAACAGTTGACTTGTGTTTTCCATCAGCAAACAAGACGAAGAAGAAGCTGCATATTGTTGATGATAAGACACGATTTTTCTTGTCTATTGCCTTCTGCTACTCCATCAAGTAAATTCTTACAGACAATCTAATCTCATCGTTATCTAAATGAAAGATGGTTTGATCAAGAAATATGTGAAAGTGAGAAGACTTAGGAGTCAATACCAATTATTGATCGGGAAACAGGTGCAAGTGAAATGTTGATCACTTGATCAAACCAAATGAAAGATGGTTTTATCAAGAAACATGATCACTCGTCACTTGCTACCAATGCTAGCTAGCTATTACTTTCATTGCAAGAACAGTCACTAGCTGAGCAAAAAGAATTACAGATGGAAGAATCAATATGTTCATGAAACAAACTTATCAAACTCATATAGTGTTAATGTTGCTGCCATGTAACAATTAATATTGTTGCTGAAAACATGAAAAAAAAAAAGACTAAATGCATTGAATCAGTAGCAACAATGGCAAAGGTTACCTCTCTATGCTGTTTATGAGTTCGTCGGAGTCCGCCTACTTGTTGACTTTAATGATCAAATTGCAGCAATCGGAAAGGTTAGCAGAGGTAATATTTCATATTACTAGCGATGTTATAGTTGTCATAATTAAGAGGTTAGCAGAGTTTTGAGTGGTAGCAGACTTTAATGGTCAAATGGCATGATTTTCCACACGGCAAATTACAAATTATAATTTTCCACACGGCAATTATAATTTTCCACAGGCAATTATAATTCTTTTAATATCTAGGATTATGATCTTATATGTAAGACATATTTTGAATATTAAAATTCTTTTGTTGATATTAGAACGGTTAGGTTTTACCCGATAAGATAAGGATCTCTTTACCGAAGATGACTTTTCTTAAAACCATAGACGAACCAACAACTAGAAGACACGACAAGATCTTAGATTTTATCAGACAATTAAACAAAACAACCTACCTTAGGTAGGGCGTATTTGGGGTGCTAATAACTTTCATTTACGCAACCAGTCCCCGTACTCGATCTTTAAGATCAGTTAGGGTTTCTAGTGACTAAATACTAGGTGGCGACTCCCATTTTAACTTTCCATTAATAAAGAGACATGAATTTCCTTGTCTCTTAAACATTTTCCATATCTAGATTAAGATAAATTTTTTAGGGTGGATTGTTTTCGCCGCGACATCGCACACGTGCGACAGAATGGCGACTCCGCTGGGGAGCTTGTGGACTAAGCTTTGTTTTTGTCTGATAACTGTGTTTTTTTTTTTATTTGCATGTTTCCTGTTAATAAGCTTATTTTATTTATTTTCTTACATGCTAATTTTTGTATATATATGTTCATGCATTGTATAGAACTGCCTCATGCATCACATACTTTAAATTTTTGGGAAGCACACACAATCTTATTAAGTTAGGAGGGGAATTAACAATCTGTCCTATGACTATTGGTCGGGGTTCAGATGCGTGAAACACCCAACTCATATCTGAGTACCTGCTTGGTAATGGTGGGCATACGTGCCTTAACTGTTCCTTGCAACGCCCCCATACTATCTTTACGAAGACCGTCACTGGACAAATATGGGACCCTTTTTAAGACTTAGATAGTTAACCTACCCTTTTGTTTCACAAGATATATAATTTTGTTTGCATCAAATTAATCATGTTAAATATATCACTTCAGGTTCTGAACTGAAATCATGACTAAGTACCTATCTTTCCAAGAGTTTGGGCAAGAATTTGAGTTTGAACCAGATAGCTGAAGGAAAATGTCCAAGAATCAATGCTAGTAAGGTTGCCATGCATTACCAAGATAAATTATATGGTAAATGATTTAGGGAAATTATTGTCTATAATGGGATATGTGGATGAAACTCTCTTTGAACGACGATATGGGAGAATAACGCAACTAATGAGGCTACCCATATAAGCGATAACGATCAAAGCCCTGCTGAACTTTTGGGATCCTAGTTATCGATGCTTTACTTACGGGAACATTGATATGACACCTACCATGGAGGAAAATGAAAGGTCCTAGATTTTCCAAATAACGACAGAAAAATCTACCTCAGACAAAAATTTGAAGACACTGCTTCAGAGGTAGTCAATCTATTAGGCCTGGGAAAAATCAGTCAATGCAGAGTAGCTGACAGGGGTTTTAAATGGAAGGTCATTGAAGCCAGAATGAAGAAGAATGCAAAGGAAGGCAAGTTGGGGGATGAACGATACAAGTTAGTGGCTTTCGCCATCTTTGGACTAGTATTATTTCCATCTGAAATTGGAGTCATCAGTTTAGAAGCCGCGATTGTCTTTGTAGAATACGAGTATGACCGAATTAATCTTTCTTCAGTAATTTTGGCCGAAACCATGTTGTCACTTAACCATTGCAGAATGAATGGAAAAGGAGCCATGAGATGTTGCAGCCCTATGTTGTATTTATGGATTATTAGTCATATTGAAACGCCAAGAGACATCTTCAATAACTTTTGGTGGTTTGACCTCCGACCATTAAAGGTTACCATAGAGGAAACTTGGAAGAATTGGGACGAGACAGTTTGGATAGACATGTATGCTGCAATATCTCAAAGCAACTTCAAATGGAAAGCACCATGGATGAATGACCCTATCTGCACAATGAGCTGTGGAAGCAAGACATGGGTCCCCTTGATTGGTGTAACCAGATACATCAGTTATGCACCTGCACTCGTGGCAAGACAATTGGGTGGAATGCATTATGTACCAAGGACTTTGGGCTTAGCAGATTTTACAGGTTTGTTCAAGCATCAACCATTCCTTGAAGAGATAGAACTTATCCAACAAGATTGGAAAAAGCCCCTGTTAGTAAAAAAGGAAGAAGGAAGCAGATTTGAATCGTCATGCAACCAAAGTTATACAAGTTGGAGAAATCAAGAGCTTTCTAAAGTTGTAGCACCAAAATCAGCAATAGTGCAACAAAAGAGGAAAAGGATTGGTGATGAGGAAGAATTAAGAGAGCAGCTAGAAAAATGTATAGTTGATCTCAGCAAAAGCAAAGTGCAGCAACAGCTCCTGGAAAAGCAATTGGATGAAGAAAACACGCTGAGAAATTACTTGAACCAACAGTTGGAAAACAAAGATAAGCAGTTGAAAGAATGGCAGAAAAGGGTCGAGGTAGCTGAGGAAATAACAAAAGGGGTCCATAATGAGTTAAGGAATCGCATAAGTAAGTGTGATGAGTTGGCTAATAAGAATGGGCTTATTGAAAAAGATTTGGTCAAGATCAAGAGATCAGCAAAAGGCAAAATGAATGCTGATAAAGAGACGACAGATTCTTTGAAAAAATGAAAGAAACAGTCTTACAAATAAGTTAGAAGATGAGAAGGAAAAGAATCGGCTAGCTGAAATCGACATAGAAGAAGAAAGAAGGATCAGGGATCAGTATATAATACAACTTGAGGAAGAAAGAAGTGCAAGGAAAGCCGCTGAGTCTGATATGAGAGATTACCAGAATAGAGCTGAGTCTTTGAAAGGATGAAGAATAGCTTTGCAATCCGAGCTTAAAGTACGAGAAGAGAAGTTAAAGGAGTTGAGGAGCCATTACTTCAAGATGGAAGAAGGTTTTAATGAGATTAAACAAGAACACAAAGAATGTTAGGATTATATTGACAGCTTTGCAGTTCAGATTAACTCCAAAATAGTCGAGCTAGATATCGAGAGAGAAGAGCTACAAAGGGCAACATATAAGATGACACAGTTGGAGGTAATGGTCCGAGTATTGGAAAGAAGTAATGAAGCCTTAGGGAACAACAATGAAGTAATAATCGCTTATAACACCTGGTTCCATGATAAAATAAGATGTATGACAAAACAAGTCGAGCAAGTAACCTGCTATGTGGAAAGGCTGCATCAACAAGCCACCCAAGTTGGAAATGATGTTACATAGTATCGAGAGTATATGGGGGCTGTCATCTCTTTTATTGGGGACTTAGCTAATTGAGGAAATGCCTTTTAGGGTAGTGATGTATAAGGCCTTTTTCTATTCTTTTGATTTTGTATGAGCTACTTTTATTTATAAGAAAGATGATGACTTTTTCTTTCTAATGTACTTTTGGTTGGTAACTGACCATGATAAGAACTTGGCAAACATTCTTTTACAGCAACAAGTTTGACTCAGAAATCTTGCTTAAGGGATTATGAAGGTCATGAATCAGTTCTAAAAAAAAAAAATATGCCATCGCATCTTCATCACGCATTCTGTTTATAATCTATCATATGCATTCTAGATCATGAAACATAGGACCCCCCCTCCAAAGTCTATCACACCCGACTAAGATCAAGAATGGAGAAGGAGGAAAGAGCTCACTTAGAGTCACATTATCAGAATGAGTTGTAATCTGTAAAGAATGAAGTTGCTCGCATGACCAATCTACTTGAGCAACTTCTAAAAGCCAAAAACGGGGAGGGAACGTCTACCCAACCAATTGTGGGAGCACCAGCAGCTCATATCCAAGGGACCTCTCAAAACTTGGGGGTAGATTCAACGGTAGAACAACACTTTGTGCCTATCACCTCTATTCCGCCAAGTCAAGCTCCATTCATTGTGGATTTATCAGCAAATGGACCTCCCAGCAATAGGTCCACTGATAATGTGAATTATGACAAGTTGTCAGCTCTAGAATAAAGATTAAGAGCAATTGAGGGTAATGATTGGTTTGATCCTATGTGAGCAGCAGAAGTGTGTTTGGTACCAAACATTATAGTACCAAAGAACTTTAGGATACTGGAGTTCGTCAAATACACTGGATTGGAGTGTCCAAACAAGTTCAACTTGGAAATTGCTGAGGTGATTTATGATGACAAGATGTTAATCTATTTTTTCCAAGATAGTCTGGCGGGATTTGCCCTAAGCTGGTACATGAGGCTGGACAATATTAAAATTAAGAAATGGAAAGATTTGGTTGAGGCCTTTCTTAAGCAATACAAGTTCAACTTGGAAATTGCTCCGGATAGAACAAGCCTTATATCAATGGAAAAGAGGAGCCAGGAGTCAGTAAGGGCTTATGTGCAAAGATGGAGAGATGAGGCAACACATGTCTAACCCCCTTTGATAGAGACAAAAATGGTGACTTTATTCGCCAATACCTTCAGGGCACCTTACTATGAGCATCTAATGGGCAACTCATCTCAACATTTCTATGATGTGGTACGTGTGGCAGAAAGGATAGAGCAAGGGATTAAAACGGGGCGTATAGCAGAACCGTTAGAGAAGAAAGGTTTTATGGGAAGGAAAAGAAAAGGTGATATTAACAATTTAGAAGGCGGGTATAAAGGCAAGAAAAAAAATTACTAAGACCCACAAATGCCCATCCCTCATTCCATCAATATGAACTTTGCTAAACCTTTTCAAAACAATTGAGCAAATTACCAACCAAACAACTACCAAAGGCCAAATACAAAGTATCCTTCAGAGCAGTTGCCACCCTTACCCATGCCTTTAAAAGACTTGTATGCTAAACTATTAAGCATAGGGAAAATAGCTCCAATTCTATTACCACCAATTGAACTGTCATTTCCCATATGGTACAAACCAGAATTAACTTGCGAGTATCATCCTGGTAACCCGGGGCATGGAATTGAAACTTGTTACGCTTTCAAAAGGAGGTTGCTAGAGCTTATCAAGATGGGGTAGGTGTCCTTTGAAGATATGCCCAATGTTAATTCCAATCATTTGCCTAAACATGCTGCAAGTGGAGTGAGCATGGTAGAAGTCGGGAATCGAAGTAAAGGTTTGAAGGTGTCCATGAAGAAGTTGCATGGTATGTTAGTACAGTTAGGGTTCCTAAAAATGAATAATAAACCTAATCTAGAAGGGAGTTATTTTTGCGAGTTCCATGAAGAGAAGGGACATCATATAGATGATTGCATGGAGTTTCGTAAAAAAATTGAGAAAATGATGACCATGGGAGAATTAAGGATTAAAACCATGGAGAACGAGGATGAAATAAGAATGATGGAAGGCCAAGACAGGTTGTCAGAAGTGTGTAGAATTCAACCAACAGCTAATGGGCCTGAGTAATTCCAGCAAGTTGCAAACATATGGTACCGTTTCCCAGCATAGCCATTTTTGAATCATTCCCTAGCTTTCCAGATTGCTGAAATTCTTCATCAAGATCAGAGAACCACTGCTTATGTGCACATATATGAGCCAAGAAACCAGACATCTTCTCATCCTGATTGATTATGCTCCACATATAACATTAGCAACAACTCTTTTTTCTCCTCAAGCTCTATATAATTTGCTTCCTTCTCCCATTTAGGACATTCATACTGAAAATGTCCTAATTGATGACATTTATAACACTCTATTAAGGCTTTGTTAAATGCTGGATTAATTCTTCCTCTGCCTCTTCCCCGAAATGCTCCACATCCTTTACTGCCTCTTCTTCCACCAAATTTGTTATCATATGTCACTTTCAATGCCTGCTCATCTCTTTGGTGCCCATTCATCCTTTACTCATGAACAAATAAACTGCTGTGTAATTCATCAATGGTTAAAGTGTCTAAGTTATTGGATTCTTCAACAGAACACACCACATAATCGAACCTTGAAGTCATTGATCTCAATATCCTTTCAATGATCATGACTTGTTGTATATTTTCACCATGAATCTTCATCTTGTTGGCTACGATGAATGTTCAGGCAAAATATGCATCAACACTCTCCCCTTCTTTCATCTATAGAATTTCAAACTCTTTTCGAAGAGCTTGAAGTTGTGCTCATTTAACTCTTGTAGATCCCTAGTATTTCTACTTCATAGAGTCCCATATGTGCTTGGTTGTATCTCTATTAAGAATTGTTTCCATAACATGCCGATCAATAGCTTGAAACAAGTAATTTTTAACTTTTAAGTCTTTCAGCTTTTGGTCTATAATGGATTGTCGATGTGCTTCAGTAATCTCGACTCCTTCAGCTACAATAGAAACACCATTCTCCACCAAGCTTTAGTATTTTTTTGAACGAAGAAAATTTTTCATAAGCATGGACCAATGATCATAATAACCATCAAACTTAGGAATTGTTGGCTGAACAAATAAATTTTCAGTTGCCATTTGATAACTCTCTCTGTGTTTAAAACTCTTTATGTTTAATTCTCCTTAAGAAACTGTAGTTTCTTGTCTCTTATGAATAAATCTTATAGCCAGCTCTGATACCAAATTATTGGAAATAAAACAGCTTACATCAATTGTTTGATGCTTTACTCTCTCTTATTAAAAACAACATAACAGTTGGCTTATATAAGCCTTACATGATAGTAAGCTGAAAACATAACAACCCATATTTTACGTGGTAACAAATAGGAAATCATTTGAAAAACTTAGTCTACGTGTCCTACGCAATAGGATTTATTTAATAGAATTAATTGACAATGTCAGCAATCAAAAGTCTCAACAACCCTGCATTATTTGCCTCTATTCTCAAAGATTAACGAATGAAACAAGGTCATACTATACATTGATGGCAGTGTTGTAACCCATTTTTGGGTCTCCATGAAAAATAAAATAAATAGCCAAAAGAGGTTAGAAAAATAACAGGAGGCAGAAGCGTTCGGAAAACAGTCAGAAAATTGGTCAAGGAATTTAAAAATACAAGGATTGAATTTTTGACAGTATATTCTTGAAGAACGAAAGCCCTATTGAGAAGGAAATTTTGAATTTCGAGGAGAAAAGCCCAAATTTGGAGGTTTATGGACTTAATTGGATTTTTATTTGAATTTATAGAAGATTTGATTGCAAGAAAATTTGATTTTTAAGTCAATTTGGGCTTTAATTAGAAGAAATTTAAGTTCTGGGGCCAAAATATTTTTTTTAGGAATTTAGTAGGTCAAATCAGGGGCTTAATTGCATAAATATTGAAGTTTAATGGCCAATTAGGGACTTAATTGTGAAAATCCAAAACCAGGGACCAATTTGGAAAAGGCGCAAAGATAGAGGGGGCTGTTTGGAATTGATTCAGGGGCTTAATTGAAGAAATTAGAAGTTTTTTGATCAATTGAGGGCTAAATTGCATAAATCAGAGGCCAAGGACCAAAGTGGAAAACGCGACCAACTATGGGGACGGGCCGAAATTGGCAGGGACGAAATTGAATTAAACAAAGATGATTAAGGACTGATTCGAAAAATATTCTGGCGCCTTTATTTTAAAATGAAACGGCGCGTTTTATCCAAAACGACGCCGTTTCATGCATAAAAAAAAAGAGACCGAACGGTGCCGTTTTAAACGGCACTATTCACTTTCTTCTTCCCCCGAACATTACAGCGGGGAAGAAGGAAAAGTTTGCATTATTTATTTTTCTGCAGGTCCCTCTTGCCACCGACCAAGGCCCCACGCCGGTGGGCCACCGACAGAAGACACTGGACGACCACCCGCCGCGCTGCCGAAGCCGAGGGAGGCCCGCCTGGACAGCCGCTCCTCGACCCGCTCCTTGGCTCCACGGTGAAGCCACGCCCACTGGTTCTATAAATAGAGAACTGAAAGAGAGAACGAGGGAGGACAAAAAAAAGAACAGAAGAGGAACCCGAAGAAAACTAAGAAAAATCAAAGAGAGAGAGGAAGAGAGAGAAACACCAACCAGAGGAGAGAGAGCCAACGAAAACTAAAAAAATGAGAGAAGAGTGAAAATTTGAAACTGTGCTGCATGCAGGAGGTGGGGGGGGAAATAATTCCCCCCGTGCTGCGTTTTTTTTTCTTCTCTAGGCCAGACGGATTCTGGCCCAGAAACATGTGGTTGGGCTAGAGGGATTCTGGCCCAACCCGTTGGTCTGGGTCGGTCCGGCCCAGACCAAGGTAGGATGGTTGTTGGGCCGGGGTCGGCCCAATCCCTTTTGGGCCGATTCCGGCCCAACGATTTTTGGGGCTGAGTCCGGCCCAGTTAGTTGGGCCGGCCCAGCCCCCTTAATATATAAATATATTATAATTATATTATATTATATTATTATTATTATATTATGTGTGTGTGTATATATATATATGTTTTGGAAAAAATCTGAAAAAATCAAAAAAAAAATGTTGTTGTTTTCTTTGCATATAAATATATATTTGTTTTATACATTAGTTTTGTATTTTTATGTTGTGGAGATATAAATTCAGTATTAAAATACCCGATTTCGTCAAAAAAAAAATATATTGTTTTAAAAAAAATATATATTTTCTTGCGTGTTGCATACGGCCAATACTCTAACATGTTTTGAATGTTCTTTTTACAAAAAAAATATATATTGGAAGCTTCGAAAGTGTGTTTTCGCATAGATTTCTTAAACACAAATTATTTTCTTGCATTTCTGGATTTTACAAACATGTTTGTAAAACTCCAAAGGGTATTGGCCAATATTCCAAAAACTATAAAAATCTTATTTTTTGGGAGAAAATTTATTTATTATTCACCGCTAATGTTTTGGATAAAGAAATCCTTAAAAAGGATGAATATCCAAAATATTATTGGGAGTAATAAATCCGCACACATTCTTGAAAGAAGCCTTGATTATAATCGAGGACATTTCAAAATTTTAATTTTTTTTTATTCCACGATTTATGAGTCGCAAACTCTTGAAATACTAAGGGAAAAATGAGCTTTCAAAGCACATGGAATCTCCTTAGATTTCTATCCAAAATCAATTGACGAGCCTAGAAAATACCAACACCATAGCAATTGTAGAGCAAACCAAACACCAAGCAACTTATCTTAGGTAGGGCGTACTAGGGGTGCTAATACCTTCCATTTACGCAACCAGTCCCTTGCCTTAGAATCTCTGAAAGACCAGTTAGGGTTCCTAGTGACCAAAATTATAGGTGGCGACTCCAAAGAACCAAATCAGCAAAACAGAACAAAACGAAAGTCGCCAGTCGAATGTCGCAAAACAAATTTTTTTTTTGTTATATTTTTTTGGGGTGCGACAGAATGACGACTCCACTGGGGACCCTTGGACTAAGCTTGATTTGTTTGTTTGTTTATGTTATGTGTTATTGGTTTTTGTTTTCTTATGATGCTTTGTTTAAAAGCTTTAAGCATATATCTTTACATTCTATCATACATGGCATAGTCATGCATCACTTTATTATTATTATTATGTTTTTGAGGGCACACACATGTAACTCTAAGTTTAAGTGGGGGACTAGTAGCTTGCCTTATGACTTGAGTCAAGGTTTAAGTTTGTGTAAACCCCAACTCTATGCTGAGTGTTTAGACTGACTGTGATTGGTACACGTACCATCCCACTATCTGCTAGACCTCCATATCACCTTTACGAAGGTTGATCACTGGAACAGCAAGAGACGCTCTTTTAGAGACCCGATAGTAAAAACTACCCACTCTCACTTAATAAATAGAGCTGGTCCTTAGGTTATGTATCTTTGTTTGCAATGTTACTCATCGCACATCACTTGTGCATCACATTTTCATCACACATTTTGTTATCATATGCGCCAGATCGTGAAACATAGGTCCCACATCCAGAGTCCACCAAACTCGGTCCAGATCAAGAATGGAAAACGAGGAAATAGCTCACTTAGAGTCGCACTACCAGACCGAGTTGGAATCCGTGAAAAATGAAGTTTCTCGACTGACCAATCTGCTTGAGCAACTTTTAAGAGCCAAGAATGGGGAGGGAACGTCTACCCAACCACCTATAGGAGCACAATCAGTTCATGTCCCGGGGGTATCTCAGAACTTGGGGGCAGATTCAGTGACGGAGCAGCACTTTGCACCTGCCATTCCCATTCAGCCCCCTCAAGCTCATATCACTGTAGATTTAACAGTAGATGGGCCTTCCGATAATAGGTCCACTGGATTTATGAACGATGACAAGATATCAGCCTTGGAAGAAAGGTTAAGAGCAGTTGAGGGAAATGACTGGTTTGACCCCATGCGAGCGTCTGAAATATGCTTGGTACCAAACATCACGGTACCAAAAGATTTTAGGATACCGGAGTTTATAAAGTACACTGGGTTGGAATGCCCAAACACTCACCTTCGATCTTATTGCAATAAGATGGCTGAGGTGATTCATGACGATAAGTTACTGATCTACTTTTTCCAAGACAGTCTGTCGGGGTCGGCGCTAAGTTGGTACATGAGGCTGGAAAATGCCAAGATTAAGAAATGGAAGGATTTAGTGGAGGCTTTCCTTAAGCAATACAAGTTTAATTTGGAAATTGCTCCAGATCGAACAAGCCTTATGTCAATGGAAAAGAGAAGCCAAGAATCAGTAAGGGCTTATGCGCAAAGATGGAGGGACGAGGCCATGCATGTGCAACCCCCTTTGATAGAAACGAAGATGGTGACTTTGTTCGCCAACACATTCAAGGCACCCTACTATGAGCATTTAATGGGTAGCTCAGCTCAGCATTTCTATGATGTTATACGCATAGCAGAAAGAATAGAGCAAGGGATTAAAGCTGGACGCATAATTGAGCCATTGGAGACAAAGGGTTTTTTCGAAAGAAAATTGAAAGGTCCCGTTAACAACTTCGAAGGAGGGTCCAATGACAAGATAACGGATTCATATAACCCACAAATACCTACCTCTCATGTGGCCCACATAAACTTTAACAAACCTTTTTCCCCTAATCGAGCAAATGGCCAGTCAAACACCCAAAACAACCACCAAAGACCAAACACAAGATACATTTCAGAACAACTACCGCCATTACCCATGCCTCTGAAGGACATATATGCCAAACTACTGAGCATTGGACAAATAGCTCCTATCCCTACATTACCACTACAGCCACCATTCCCCATCTGGTATAAGCCCGAGTTGACTTGCGAGTACCATGCTGGTATTCCCGAGCATTGTCTTGAAACATGCTATGGTTTCAAGAACAAGTTGTTGAAGCTCATCAAGATAGGATGGGTGTCATTTGAAGACACACCCAATATCAGTTCAAATTCATTGCCTGGTCATGACAAAAGTGATAGGGGATAAAGGGTTGGAAAACCTTGGGCAAGAATCGTCAATAATGAAGAAGGCGAGATCGAAGGAGAAGACAAGGAAACGCAAGTGGGGAAGGAAGATGAAGCATTGCCTCGGTTGACTTTCCACATACTAGAAGAAGTTTCAGAACAGGTTGACCCAAGAACTTCTCATAGTTTTCAAAATGTAAAACAACTTTATTTGCCTTAGCATGTTTTTGTCATTGCTTTTGTCATTGCTTTTATTTTCTCTAGTGGGCAATCAGAGCTCATGATGTCAGCCAGATTTTGTGTTTGTCTTTGAGCTTACCCTTTCTTTAAATAAATGATGAGTTTATGCATTTTTGAACAAGTTTGAGTGGTTACAAATAAAGTATCATAAAATGGTTTAAGAAAAGCTAACCCTAAAATACAACCTTATCATTGATAGCATAATAAATTGCATGGATAAATGATTAAGTGGTCACTTTATAATCATCTGTAATTGTCTTTTAAAGAATAGAATTTATCAACCATAACAATGTGCATTTTGAAAAAAAAAAAAAGTTTATCACTGGCTGAATGAATTACTTCTTTATATAAAAGCCTAGACTAATATCACACCCCTACGCTGGGGGCAAGAAAAGATGTTTTATGAAAAGTTTTACGTGTTTAAAATTGGATGGAAGCTTATAGATTTGAAAACCAAGCTAAAGCATTTGACAAAAGCATGACAAAGAGGCAAATACAAGTCATACATTTTGAGAAAAGGACTACTTAAAGAAAGTCAAAGACTTCTTCTCCAAGAATATGATAGGCAACACGAGAGATGAATCCAACATACGACTTCAAAAGCAAAGTTCATGTTAAGAGGGAGTCTCATGAACTAGAAGAAGAGGATGGGGCCTATGTTTCAAAACCAGGTACGAATGCATGCATTGCATCTAATCATAAATCATTGCATGTATGTTTTTTTGGATCGTTACAGGGGGAGATCTTAGCGCATTCCAACAAGATTATGGACGAAGAAAGAATCATTGAGTTGATTCTAGAACAACAAGAAGAGAAGATAATGGTTTTCAAACCATGCCAGCAGGAAGAACGACATCGATAGCATTCGGTAAAAAGGAATCGCCAAATGGGATTCCAAGTTGTTGAGATCGCTAGAAGGGATCTCGTATTTCGATGGAGGTCGCCAGAAGGGACCTTAAATTTCAGCTTTTATATAAAAGGAATCGCCAAATGGGATTCCAAGTTGTTGAGATCGCTAGAAGGGATCTCGTATTTCGATGGAGGTCGCCAGAAGGGACCTTAAATTTCAGCTTTTATATAAAAGGAATCGCCAGATGGGATTCCAAGTTGTTTGGCTAAAGGAGATCGCCAGAAGGGATCTTGTATTTCGATGAAGGTCGCCAGAAGGAACTTCATGTTTTACCTTTGGTAAAAGGAATTGCCCGATGGGATTCCAAGTTATTTGAGATCGCCAGAAGGGATCTCGTACTTCGACATTCATTAAGGAAGGTCGCTAGAAGGGACCTCATATTGAAACTATTTCTTAGAAAAGCACGGAGTTTACTAAGATTTCTTCCCCTTGGGTAGGTCACCCATACAATGAGACCATTTTTTTTTTCTTTCTTGGGTAGGTCACCCATACAATAAGACCATTATTTTTCTAGATAGGTCACCCATACAATGAGACCATTCTTCATCTTTTTTTTACCTGGGTAGGTCACCCATAATAATGAGGCCATTCTTCCCCCTTGGTAGGTCACCCAAAGAATGAGACCACTCTTTCCCTTTTCCACTCGGGCAGGTCACCCATCATAATGAGACCGCACACACATTTTTTGTATTGGTTATGGGTAAAGGAATCGCCAGATGGGATTCCAGGTTAAAGGAGATCACTAGATGGGAACTCGGATGGATTTCCATGTTGATCAAACTAAAGTAAGAATTCAGAGGATCGCTGCATAAGGATCTCGAGATGACTAAGTTTTGATCATAGTTTTTGGGCTAAGGAGGATTGTTGTAAAAGACAGTTTCAGATAAATCAAGCTTTGACCAGATAAGTTTCGGGAGTTCCGTTTTGGGTTTATCTTTATAACACTTACTGCGCAAAACCCATGCTCCGTAAGTATTATAAAGAGGGGGCATCTGTTGTAACCCATTTTTGGGTCCCCATGAAAAATAAAATAAATAGCCAAAAGAGATTAGAAAAATAACAGGAGGCAGAAGCATTTGGAAAACAATCAGAAAATTGGTCAAGGAATTTAAAATACAAGGATTGAATTTTTGACAGCATATTCTTAAATCAGGGGCTTAATTGCATAAATATTGAAGTTTAATGGCCAATTAGGGACTTAATTGTGAAAATCCAAAACCAGGGACCAATTTGGAAAAGGCGCAAAGATAGAGGGGGCTGTTTGGAATTGATTCAGGGGCTTAATTAAAGAAATTAGAAGTTTTTTGATCAATTGAGGGCTAAATTGCATAAATCAGAGGCCAAGGACCAAAGTGGAAAACGCAGCCAACTATGGGGACGAGCCGAAATTGGCAGGGACGAAATTGAATTAAACAAAGATGATTAAGGACTGATTCGAAAAATGTTCTGGCGCCTTTATTTTAAAATGAAACGGTGCGTTTTATCCAAAACGACGCCGTTTCATGCATAAAAAAAAAAAAAGACCGAACGGTGCCGTTTTAAACGGCATTGTTCACTTTCTTCTTCCCCCGAACATTACAGCGGGGAAGAAGGAAAAGTTTGCATTATTTATTTTTCTGCAGGTCCCTCTTGCCACCGACCGAGGCCCCATGCCGGTGGGCCACCGACAGAAGACACTGGCCGACCACCCGCCGCGCTGCCGAAGCCGAGGGAGGCCCGCCTGGACAGCCGCTCCTCGACCCGCTCCTTGGCTCCACGGTGAAGCCACGCCCACTGGTTCTATAAATAGAGAACCGAAAGAGAGAACGAGGGAGGACAAAAAAAAAGAACAGAAGAGGAACCCGAAGAAAACTAAGAAAAATCGAAGAGAGAGAGGAAGAGAGAGAAACACCAACCAGAGGAGAGAGAGCCAACGAAAACTAAAAAAACGAGAGAAGAGTGAAAATTTGAAACCGGGAGGAAATTTAGAAAACAAAAATCAAGAAAACGAACCGAGAGGACTTCGCCGGATTTGCTTGGGAAATCGTCGTGAGGAGCCGCCGCGAGCTAGGACTCTGCCACCGCCTCCACCTCAGCCCCGCCAGCAAGCCACCGTCTCCGCCGCGCCAGGTACGCTCCTCCCCTGCACATTTTCTTTTCAAAAACTGTAAGAGTTTTTTTTGCCTCCTGCATGCAGAATCGTTCTGCATGCAGGAGGTGGGGGGGAAAATAATTCCCCCCCGTGCTGCGTTTTTTTTTCTTCTCTGGGCCAGATGGATTCTGGCCCAGAAACATGTGGTTGAGCTAGAGGGATTCTGGCCCAACCCGGTGGTCTGGGCCGGTCCGGCCCAGACCAAGGTAGGATGGTTGTTGGGCCGGGGTCGGCCCAATCCCTTTTGGGCCGATTCCGGCCCAACGATTTTTGGGGCTGAGTCCGGCCCAGTTAGTTGGGCCGGCCCAGCCCCCTTAATATATAAATATATTATAATTATATTATATTATATTATTATTATTATATTATGTGTGTGTCTATATATATATATATATATATATATATATATATATATATATGTTTTGGAAAAAATCTGAAAAATCAAAAAAAAAAATGTTGTTGTTTTCTTTGCATATAAATATATATTTGTTTTATACATTAGTTTGTATTTTTATGTTGTGGAGATACAAATTCAGTATTAAAATACCCGATTTCGTCAAAAAAAAAAATATATTGTTTTAAAAAATATATATTTTTCTTGCGTGTTGCATACGGCCAATACTCTAACATGTTTTGAATGTTCTTTTTACAAAAAAATATATATTGGAAGCTTCGAAAGTGTGTTTTCGCATAGATTTCTTAAACACAAATTATTTTCTTGCATTTATGGATTTTACAACATGTTTGTAAAACTCCAAAGGGTATTGGCCAATATTCCAAAAACTATAAAAATCTTATTTTTGGGGAGAAAATTTATTTATTATTCACCGCTAATGTTTGGATAAAGAAATCTTTAAAAGAATGAATATCCAAAATATTATTGGGAGTAATAAATCCACACACATTCTTGAAAGAAGCCTTGATTATAATCGAGGACATTTCAAAATTTTAATTTTTTTTTTATTCCACGATTTATGAGTCGCAAACTCTTGAAATACTAAGGGAAAAATGAGCTTTCAAAGCACATGGAATCTCCTTAGATTTCTATCCAAAATCAATTGACGAGCCTAGAAAATACCAACACCATAGCAATTGTAGAGCAAACCAAACACCAAGCAGCTTACCTTAGGTAGGGCGTACTAGGGGTGTTAATACCTTCCATTTACGCAACCAGTCCCTTGCCTTAGAATCTCTGAAAGACCAGTTAGGGTTCCTAGTGACCAAAATACTAGGTGGCGACTCCAAAGAACCAAATCAGCAAAACAGAACAAAACGAAAGTCGCCAGTCGAATGTCGCAAAACAAAAAAAAAATTTTGTTATATTTTTTTTGGGGTGCGACTGGCAGAATAAACAACCCATGGAAGTCATATGCACCATCTGCAAAACACGAACTGTGATAGATTTCTAATTATTTTTTTACATGTGCCATTTTACAAATTAATTTTTTTACATACGCTAACTTACCAAAACACTCGTCTTTGGCCGTGTAGGTTAAAAATGTGTGAATCTGATCCTGATGCGTTTCCAACACTTCCAATCTCAAAGAAACAAAAACCCTGCAGTTCTGGTGGAGGGCTTCTCCAACATTTCATCAAGCTATTTTCGGTGTTGCTGATATATTGGAATACTTTGGTTGATGTTGTTATGTTTTTAATCACAATTTTCTTCTTGGACGATACAAAAACGCCACTCAAAGGTCCATTAGGCGTTGGATCCACTCCACGGCGGATTGTTCATCGAACTGTGAGTTTGGAGGATGTTAATTAAGCTAGTCAAGAATGCCATGAATGCTGTAAGCCATTTACTATACTGTAGAAAATAAAAGTGTTGATATACGTTTCTCATGCAAATTACCTAAATTTTGGTATTCCTAAAATTAATCTCATGAACTCATTACATTTTT
Organism: Populus alba; assembly: GCF_005239225.2. Classification (NCBI taxonomy): domain Eukaryota; kingdom Viridiplantae; phylum Streptophyta; class Magnoliopsida; order Malpighiales; family Salicaceae; genus Populus; species Populus alba. The sequence continues at coordinate 16,783,123 of NC_133302.1, read as the reverse complement.
ATATTTTTTATTTGCCAGACAATCAATGATGTGATGGTGGGAGTCACACAAGCAGCTCTATCTCGCTATCTCAATAGAAAATATGGTAAGCAATTTCTGAATTTAAATTTAATGCTTCAAAAACAATAGATAGGCCTATAGCCATATAGCATTTTATAAAATATGCTCTTAATTAGCTGGACTACACGCTAAGTTATCAGATAAATTAGATTTTAAACGACTACCTACAAATAAGGCAGGAAGAAAAATTAAATTAGTTATCTTTGGAGCATCTTCAGCTTTGTATATTAATTCTATATTCTTCAGGTAAAAATAAGAAAGATGGTGGAGTGGCAGAAGGAAATAGCAATCTTCCTAAGAACATTCGTCTACGAGCAACTTCATTCGTGAATTTAAGGCCATATCTAGGAAATGAAGTGAGTACGGCAATTTCATGTTATCTGTTTCGCCTTGAGGGATTCTTTTTGCTCCCTTGGCGTCTTCTGTTAATCTACTTTGGCGTCTAAGAAAACTAAAAAAGAAAAGAAAATCCAGGAAATAAAGTGAGGGCTACAAATATCATGTGAAGAAACGTCATGATCCTTTATTTCTGTGTATCTATTTTTCTTTAATTTCTTTCTATATATAGGGTGTTGCTGAAAAGACGAAAAGTAGCAGCAACGTGAGGTTGGGCAACCTGATCGGCTACGTTCTCTTCCCCTTCACCATTGCACTGAGAGAGGATGCATTAGATTATGTTCGAAGTGCTAAGGCAACTGGAAAGAGGAAGAAAGCTTCTCTAGAAGCAATATACACATATTTCATGGCAAAAACATTTCTCAAATTATTTGGTACTAAGGTAAGATAAATCTTGTAGGAACACTCGATCCTTTAGTATTTATGTACAACGTCAATAGATGTCTGGGGGCTTAAAATAAAATAAATCCATTGTTGTCGCACAGTTGGCAAGCTTCCCAACTCAAACTACGTTGTGGTTCTCGAACGTGGCTGGTCCCTCAGAAGAAATCACTTTGTATGGCCATCAAGTGGCATACATTGCTCCAACTTGCTTTGGGCAACCTAAATTACCATTAATATTAGCGACAAACTTTCTTTTTATATATAAAAAAACAACACTAAAATATTGATTTATTTTTATTTTATTTGGTATTAATAAAATATATGTATATATTACCAAATTGGATGGTCCTAGAGACCATTGTAAATACAAATTTAGTAAATATTTTTCAGCAATCAAATGTAATGACTTTTTATTAAATCATCAGTTAATATATAGATAATGTTTTCCTTGACATCATATCAGCTAACAATCATTGACATGTGTTCTAAATATTGAAAACACTGCATGCCATGCAAATCATCTCTAATTTGAAACAAAGGTCTCAGAAATTGATGGCTAGGATTTGAAAATATGAAGATTGTTGTGCATATGGGACCGAAAGCAAATATAAATAAAACACAAACAAGTAGATTTACGTGATTCTTCAAAACCGAGTACGTCTACGGAGACAGTAGATTATATATTATTGAAGGAATGATACAAACACTCAACTCAACCCAGTACAATCCCACAAAACTCGGTGTTTTACTTTTACACTCCGTGTTTCTCTCAAATCTACTCTATTTCACTCTCACAGTTGCACTTGCACTCATTGCACACTTCCTCTATACTTACACTCTTGTTCTCCTTTTGTCTCCATTTATAGGAGAAATGAGAGCCTTGGCAGCCAATGGCAGAGGCAAGGGGGGTTGATAGGGGCCCCCGTCCCTGCAAAGAAAATTTTCCCAACACCTCCCTTGTATAAAACAATTAAAATTTTAACTACTTTTTTTTTTTTTTTCAAGGGAGGCCTACTTCTTCTCTTTTTCCCAGCCTCTCCCTGCATCATCTAGAGCCAATGTTGATTTTTTTTAAGGGGAACCTACTTTCTTTTAATTTGGCCCCCTTGATTATTTTTTCTTGCTCCACCCCTGTTAGTAGCAACCAACAAAAAACAAAAAACTCCTAACTACTACAATAAATATAGTAAATGAAAAGTGATGGTGGTTGAAAAATGTTGACAAATTTGCTACAAAGATTTCTCTCCATAATCTCTTAATCAAATTGTGTATGAATATTACTAGTGTTAACATATAAATATTCATTTTCAGGCACTAATGATTCATATTGTGAGTTATGCCAATAAGATGAACATCATCTTATCAGTTGACGAAGGGATAGTTCCTGATCCTCATCAACTCTGCGATGATCTTGAAGAATTTCTTAAGCTGATCAAAGACGCTGTCATTTATAAAGGGCTGGTTGATTGTCATGTTTACTAAATATATATTGCTAGGATTAATGATAATAAATTATGTAAAGGGATAGTTATTTCAATAAACTTAGAAGTGTGTGGTTGGAAGTGTGCAAGCCTAGTCAACTAAGAATCCCTAAGTTGTGGGAGTCATGATCATGATATTAATCGTGTTTATTTCAGTTTGTTGTATCGTTGAATATGCTTCCACTAAATTCACATAGTGATAGTTAGTTCCTACTTGAAATCCAAGTCTGTTTACTTATTTAAGTTGTAATTGTTCTCATCAGTTCTTAACCAAGGAAAAACTCCTAATCATCTTATCCATCTACTGGTAGCAAGCTTAAGTTTACAGTTTGAGGTATATCCAACATCTCGTATCAAAGCATCGGGCCTAAGTAAAAAAGCTCACCAATAAGCAGTAGCTTTTGTCCTTGCAGTAGCAAGTATCCATGGCATAACACGGAATCTCTGATGATTTTTTCAACCGGTATTTTACAGTGATATTTACTAATAAAATTTCTTCTATCGCTAATATTATTGGTAGATATCGACAGAAATATGTTAGAAAATTCTAGAAATCAAACACATAAATTTACATAATTTAATAATTTGCCTACTCCACGGAGCTACTGGTTTATATTAATCTATCAAAAAAATAATACAAACAAGGAGGAGAAAACTCTTATCTACTCAACTCACTTTCACTCAAGCTCTCTCTATCTTGTTCTCTCTGTACTCTATCTAAACACGCAGCTCTTCACTAAGTACATATAGAAACACTAAGCTGGGAGCAAATGCCATAAATCATGTCATGATTTATGCTTTAAATTAAGACTCCATCATGTGCTAAGTCATGTGCTAAGTGGGAGATTAGTTATTCCCATTTGCATATATAGTGGAGGTGGGATATTGTTTGTCTCCACTTTGTTAAGAAAATATTTTGTTGGTGTGTTAGTGTAGAAGGAATTCCAAATAAAATATAAAATTTTTCAAAAAACAAAGCAGTGTAATGACATTGAAGTTTTTATGACCATTTTACCATGAAATTACACTCTTCAATAGTCAGCAGAGAAGTTAATTTGTTCAGCAAGCCATTCCACTCTTCGATGGTCAGCAGAGGTTATGATTATAAAATCTTAAGGATATTACTGGTGGAGTGGTTGTATGATAATGCTAATATCGGCAAGGTAGAAGATCTCATGAACAGCTTTTCTGAAACATGAGATGTTTTTAAGATTTTGAACATGGTATTTGGCTAGAATTGAACTATTCAAACCCGAAAAAATAAAAAAAAAATAAAAGTTTATAAATCAAGTCTTTTATCCCCTGACTACAACGTACACTAGCTCAGTTGCTTCTTTTTTCTCTTTTCTTCCACAAACCCTATCTCCATATCCTGTTTTCAGCTTTTTGTGCCGTCAACAACAACGAGTTTTGAGAAGCCACAGCTCCCCTCTACTCCCCACTTTTGGTCTTCAAAATTAACGATAAAATTAAAGATTTCACTAATGCAATGAAGGAAGTTGCACAAGCTATTTTAATGACAAACCCCCGGGTTAGGACAAATGAGGAAATTTTTTAAGCAACGTAGAAAAAGGGATCGGAAGGTCAACTTCTCCTGGATATTGCGGCAGACTGGCTTGTGGCTCCTCCGAATTCAATTGGAACATTCTAGGTTGCTGATTAGTTGGAACATGCTGGTATCCAGGGGTGTTTAAAAAAACCGGTTAACTGAAAAAACCGAACCGAGATAAAAAATCAATTAAACCGATTTTCAAAACCATAAATTCTAATAGATCCCATATTATTTTAAAATTTTCGGTTTTGGTTTTTTTCAAAATACAGATGCCCACTCGTCCATGTGAAGTATTCATCTTCATCAGATCTTTTTGGCAGCAGCCATGCCCAACATCCATGTACTGTCAGCTCATTGGTAAAGCGAGAGCTTGAATCCTGATTTCTGATAGCCCCCCAATAAACACCACCCAATGAAGGAGAGATCAAGCTTAAAAGAAAAGTAACCATTCTAGCATCTAGTAATGCCGTCAATTCCACTTTCTTCTGCTTCCTTCTGGTCACTGATACTTGTCTGAAGGCCTTATCTTCAACTGATGGTCAACTTCGAGTATTATGTATAATAGGAGAGTTTGCTCGTAAGTAAAATTCATAACATCAAGTGCTTTCTCCAACCTAGTGATCCACGTGATTAGCTCACCTCGAAAGCTGTCAGGCTAAGTCTCAAGGGCTTCTCAAAGGTGCTGCTGCTATTCCTATTTCAGCATCAACCACCAGGTGAGAATAAAATAAGCAAACTCAGGAAACATGGTGTTACTATTTGGGCAGTCTTATTCCTGAAAAGCCATTCCACAAACTCCACTCCCTTTTGAGGTCGCAGGCTTTCTAACTGATAATCTGATCTCTGCATCAAGAAGTGCGTAATGGTGGTACCTCCAGCTTTGTCACCCGCTTAGATTTTCCACCAGCATTGGCACACTGCTCTATCTGTATTAACCAGACTCTCAACAACCCCATCAATAACCTCAGGAACAGAATTGGATTCCATAGAGGCAGCCTTAGAATGTGGCATCTTTCTCCCATAACCAAAAGCACAAAGGAATCTTCATTTTCCCAATATCATCTCAGTGCAAATTCATGTTACACTCAACGTACAATACTAATCCAAGACAATTCACAACTCCAACTAGTACGTTGACTTATCACAGATTTCCTCATCCAAGATGCACTTAACCAATAAATCCATCTATTCTATTTCCTCTTTTCCTAGGAAATACAAAAAAGACGACAACAAGCAACTTTAAAGTTTAGGACATTCGCTCTCTACACTTTTGAAATTGTATCAGATTATACATACACTCTGATTGTCCTCCTATAAATGATAGGAAATTGAATGATGGAACCAAAACCTAAGCTCTGATAACAAAAATGACGTCTATTAAATTCAGTACCTTGCATAACTTTAATTCAAGGACGGAATACCTCCTCAATCCAGACACTCCATTCATTTTACAATAAATGATAGCAAAATATCTATACCCATTTGGCAGCCATTCGACAATGAATTGAAGCACACAATGTTCAGAATTTTAATGGCACAAAAACTGTGCAGGTCACCAATGTCTTCACAATTGCATGGTCACAATCCACCAAGATTCTAAACTGTGTTTATTAAGCAGCACATGAGGTTTGCAATTCAAGTGAATGGTTGGTTATTGGAAAATCAAAAGCAACAATACTATGCAGAATATCCAAATAAATAGAGTTCAATAGAGAATAACACTCAAATTAACAAGAGCCAAGAACGCAAGGATCCAAGAACACACAGAACAGAAGATTGGTTACAAGTCAAAAACAAGGAGAGATTATCAGAGTCAAAATTCTCAACAGCAAAAGATTCCAAAATGGAAAGCTTTTTGTATTAATTTAACTTGAGAGGGGAGAGTAACCTGCTATCACCAAACTTCACCAAAGCAGAGAAGGCAGAGAGAGAGAGAGACTAGGAATCGATGTAGCGTTAGCAGACCAAATTTAGGACTAGACATGTCTTTATGACCCAATTAAGGCTTCCTTCTTTGGGCCTGTTTGCTTTGAATACTATCCCTCCTTTGCCCGGCCCATGCTATATAAAAAAAAAATAAAGATGAAAATAAAATTTTAAAGTAATTAATTTGGGTTCGTTCAGTTTTTATAAAAAAAAAAATAATTAAAATAATTTTTTTTAAAAAATTAAAACTGATCGGTTTCGATTCCGTTTGATTTTTTAGAACAAAAACCGGTTCAAACCTACCTGCTCCAGTTTGACTCGGTTTTTTCGGTTTGGTTCGGTTTGATTTTTTTGATTTCAGGCTTATAAAACTGAAACAAAACTAAACTGATCAAATTTTTAAAAATCTTGATTGATTTAATCTCTTTCAAGTTCATCTTTTATGAAGGTTTTTTTATTTGTTTAAACATCAAAATCAGGCAAGTCTTTTAAAAATATAATTATACTGTTTGAAAACATGATTATACTGTAGTTCTCTGTGCTGGCTAGAAAATTCTATAATTTTTAAGTTGATAAATGTAAGAGAATAAAATAATGTACAATAAAAACAATAGAAAGAACTAGTGTGAAGCAATGAGTTTGAATGGCTTAAATTTCCTTGGCTTGGAATTTTCTGGATTTTGTTGCCTGGGATTTAATTGCTTGGCTTGGATTTGAATTGCATGGAATTTTCTACTAGTTGCTTGAATTGGATAACCTAAAGTGAAGGTGTTAGGTTAGAGTGGGAATCCTATATGCTTGGGCCTCTCCCAAGGGGAATTTATTTTAAAAATATAATTTTTATTATAGTTATTAAACTTGAACCGACTTGACAGGTTAATCAGGTTGTTGGATCAGTTCGAGTAAGTTAAAAGATCCGGATAAGAAAAAACCCGGTAAAACCTAGTTGACCTATGACCTAGGCAACCTGACAAAACCTGGTTGATACCCGTTTTTTTTTTTTTTTTTCAAATGTATTTTTTCTCCTAACCAAAATTTTTATATTTTTTAATTGATTATTAACCCTTTTCAAAGTTTACTATATAAATATTAGAAGAATGTTTTATTTTTTAATGTGAAATTTGAAACCTTTTAGTATATATATTCTATGTTTCACATTCATAAAAAAAAAAAAAAAGTTATGTTTTTAATATGAAATAAAAAAAACCTTTTGAAATAAAATTTTAAACTTCATTATTTATAATAAATATAGCCTATATTTACATGGATTGTTTCTTAATGTTTTCCATATAAAATATTAAAACTTTCAAAAAATATTAAAAAAATTTCTGGGTTGACCCGTGTAACCTGAGACCCAGCTCAGTGACCGAGTCAATCTCCAAATTGGATATACTAACAATGGTTTGTACACCATCATTTTAAACAAAATTATTTGAAACACTTAATCAACAGAAGTGAAGGAAATAAAATAATTGTTGTTTTATATAGATGATGTTATATGTTATGGCTGCAAGAGGGAGGAGTGTTTGTTGTTTTATGTATGCCATGTGGGGGTGATCATTTTCGGTTCGGTTCGGTTTTTGCCTAAAAAAACCAACCAAACCGAATTATATTTTTTTCAAAAAAATCAACCGAAACCGAACCGAAACCGAGTCAAACCGACCGGTTTCGGTTCGGTTTGGTTCGGTTTTTTATGTTAAAAAACCGAGAAAACCTATAATATATTTTGGGCTGTTTCTAATGGGCTTTTAATTAAATTTTTGATGGGCTTGTAATTAATGACAATTTTGTCTACTTTTCTTATAAGATTCTTAACCAAATCAATTCTTTTTTTGGGTTGTTTTTTACAACTGAATATTCATTTGTTGCCTTCCTAATAATTTTTCATTTGTTTTGTTTGAGGGGGCAGGACTCCTGCTGCAGATAAGTTTAAATAACGCATACCAACAAGTTAAAATACAAATTACAAAGCATTGCCTTCAAAGGGCTTAACAAAAACAACAACTAACATTATCATAAAATACTCCAATAGTCCAATTATCACCATCGAAACCTGAAATTAAAAATATAAAATTATAACTTGATAAATTAAATTAGAAGATATAAAAATAAAAGTATTCCACATCAGATTTGAGCAATTTTCAAGAGAAATTCCAAGCAATAGAATGAAAATAGGAAGCTGAACAGAGAAACAAAAATCCAAATAGAAGCAGAAACAATTTTTCATATAAAGAATAAAATCAATATGATTTTCCACCAACACGTACACTGAAGAACAAAATACATATAAGGAATCTCTCATTTCCTTAGTTATCAACGAAAATAAAGCACAAACATGGGTTTTCAATTCTTTCTACGTGGTTTGGAAAACAGTTTTACATATTCTGCACTTCCTCATATTGTTGTTGTCAATTTGACTAATTAGAAGAAACATAAAATAATTAATTTGCAATTCTGACTAATTAATTTGCAATGCTGCAAGCACTAGATCAAAATATATACATTCCTTTCAGTGCTTAAACATGGGTTTTCAATTATCAACGAAAATAAGCACAAATATGGGTTTTCAATTCTACAAACATTCCTTTCATTGCTCAAGAATAAAAACCCAATTAAAGCAATCACAAACATTTACGCAAGCAATACAGGAAAATAAAAACCCAATAAAAAACTACAAATGGTTACCTTAGATATGGATTTTTGAGCATTCAAAACAACAACCGTGTCTCTGACCTCTGCATTGAAAAGCAAATACAATAAATATAATAGAGGATAGACTAATTAATTAATTAAAACGGAAAAAACATCATTAAAACTTACTGCAATAAAATCGAACTTTCTTCTCGAATCTACAGTAGTATAGTCCGTTTTAGACCCAACATCTTATCTGCAACCATAAAAATAAAAAAAATGCCAGAAGAAATTCAGCAAGGTCATTAATAAATTATGATCTTGTTGTAGAAGGGGCTGAAAAAAATGACAATGAGAGAATGTTGACAGGATGCATATGTGAAATGTTATAAAGATTCAGAGAAGTACCATGTGTATGTGATCTTGTATAGATGAAGAGGAAAGGCCAACTAGATAGGTTCTGCTGTTCTGGAACACGTTGATCTATTGTTGAGACTTGAGAGGCTTGATTGGTTTCAACTTTCAAATTTCAGCTGATGCTTGACGTTTCTCTGGTTGTCTGTGTTTGAGAGTCTAAGACTCTAAGGAGAGGGGGGAGCGGCCCCGGGTGCTGGTGTTAGGATTTCAGCTGATGCTTGGCATGTCTCTGGTGTTTGAGAATCTAGGGAGAGGCGGCGATTGCGGGTGCTAGGGTTAGGATTTAGCTGAGCGTGTCTCTGATGTTTGAGAGAAAGAGAAGGGGCGGCCGCACTGCTAGGGTTAGGTTACTGAAGGCAAAGATTTTTTTTCTATTTATAGTATTGTTTTTTTATTAGAACCGGTTCGGTTCGGTTTGGGTTTACCGGTTTCAACAGCACAAAACCGAAAACCGAACCGAACCGGAAGTTTTTATAAAAATTATAATCGGTTTTAATCGGTTTTTTTTCTCGGTTCGGTTTTTTTCGGTTTAATTTTTGGTCGGTTTTCTCGGTTAAATCGGTTTATCGGTTTTTTTGCTCACCCCTAAATTGCCATGTAACCTTGTATTGTGTCTACAAGAGAGGTGAAAATTGGATAATTTTGCTTGTTCTTACTGCATAGTTTATTAAAAGAAGTAATCTAGTAATAAAAAAGATAAGAATAAAAATAAATAATATAGCTTACGTCTACATCCAAGAATTCATTTTAATGGAAAATTTCCCATTAGCGGTCACAAAAACTAAGAAAGATAAAACTAACCCTTCTGAAACTAATTTTGAAAATAAATTGTCATAGAAACTTGGTGTGTGGTCTTGGGTTTAGAGTTCATTTGAAAACATAGTTGAAATTGTGTTTTTTAAAATTTTAAATTTTTTTATTAAAAATTATTATTTTTATATTTTTCAGATTATTTTAATGTGTTGATCTCAAAAATAATTTTTAAAAAATAAAAAATATCATATTGATGCATTTCTAAATGAAAAACACTTTAAATAATAACTGCTACCACAACCCTAATCAAAACCTTTGCTTAATAACTCAAAGTCATAAGTTTAACCTATACCTCATAATTCATATTTTCACAAAACCTATACCTTATAATTTATATTTTAATGTAAATTTTATAGGACAACTAAGATTAACTTAAGTCATCAGTTTTACAAATTAATTAGAATTGATTCAAGTCGATCTAATATAATATTATTTTGATATTAAAAAGATATTGTCTAATATAAAAATAAATAATAATGTTGTTCTTCATTATTAAATTTTAAGTTTATGATTATTTGTTTTATAAAAAATAAATTAAAAATTATGTTATACGCGCCTTTATACTTGTTTTTCCAACTTAAAAACAAAAAACATCTGCCCCACAGATCTAGCAATCCACTACTTCTCCTTAACAACCAGACAAATTTTCTTTTGTTTCTACTATTATACAATTCAGATTTGGCAACTTCACATTAGGCTTAGTTTCTTGGCGCTAGTTAACTTATATAGTATAAATTCAGCCCTTTATTTTGTATAAATATAGCCTAACAAAGTTTATTTTCAAGCAATAAATGATTTTTACACATTGTAAATGATCTGACTTCTTTGAATCTGAACCAGAAGAAGCATTTAGAGATGGCTGAACTGCTGCCATATTCTGATCACTGCCTTCATCATTCTGCTCTTATGCATCTTCTAAAACAAGTTGCTGCTGCTACCCTTCACTGCTCCATTTCCATGGTTGCTCTCCATCTAACTGAACATCTCTTGACGTCGCCACCGTTTTAGTGATGGGATTGTAAACCTTGAGACCACAAGAAGTCCCTCCACGCCCTAGCAGAACGCATTTCTGACTTTGATTTTCAAGCTTAGTCCTCGTCTCTTCTTGTATTTTGACATAAGCAGCACTGCCAAAAATTCTCAAGAGATACACCTTTCGCTGTAAAAAAAATGATTGGTGGGTTATTTTATCAACACTGTTTGAAGGGATCCTCCAAGCATATGCAAAACTGAATTGGAAACTCTTTCTGCCTTTGTCACTAGTTATGTTGGAGGTGATAGTCATGAGGTCTAGAGAATTCTGATGCAGCATGTACGATAAGAAACCAGAGCTTCTCGAACTCTAAAATTATAGTTCTAAACTATAGAAAAAACTCTATTTTGAAAAGTTCTGAATATCAATAATCTGAAAACTGTTTTGAAAATAACTTACAAACCGTTTAAATAGGTGCTAAGAATCCGAAAGTAACTAGTAAAATAAAGAACTCGCTCTTGATTTTATGAGGCAGAACAAGAGTGCAAGAGAGGAAGGAAAGCATTTTAGAAGTCAGGGAACAACTTAAGATTATGAAGAGAAACAAATTAGGAAGAGGAAAGAACCAAATTAACCAGCAAAGCATATATATATGTATTGCAAGTCAGAATTCCTGTTTGCAGAATCTGACATGGGAAACAGAGTTGGGGGCAGAAAACATATGTACGTAGAGACAGAATCTGAAGCCAACTTTTGAAGAAAGAGATCAGCAACTTAGTGCAAGAAGAGCAGTGTAAACTAACCTGAATCTTTGTTGAACCATGCAAGGCGCGACAGGAGAGGCTTTTTGCTGGGATAAAGAGTGCAGATTTCCCATGTAATTCCCCAAAGCATTTATCTCAGTGCCTCCTAAATTGGTTCGAATCATTTAGGGTTGTTTCAGATAGATACTGCATTCGGAATTCCAATTTCCAAAGCTTTAAATGGATAAAAGATGCCAGGCCAGAAAGGATTTGTGGAGAGAAAGTTTGAAGCTTTCTTCTGTAGAAAGAGATCATCAGCAACTTAGCCTACGTGGAGAAGTGTAAACTAACCTGAATCTTTATTGAGCCAAGCAAGATGCGATAAGCAGATGAGGTTTTTTGCGGGGATAGAGAGTGATGATTTTCAATGTAATTCCTCATTGCATCTATATCAGTCTCATTTGATTGGTTTGAATCACTCAGAGTCATTTCGGCTTCTTCAGCATTAACCGCAGTCACAAAGGCATGAAGAAATCATGAATTATCATCTTCTGCAGATAGCAGACAGACCCCACACTTGATCACATTGCAACTCTTTAAAGGATTGTTGTTCCTATCTTCCGAGTAGAACTCAATTACTACCTCATTAATCTGCCGTTGTGATGGGCACATTCTGTTTTTTATCCAATTATAAAGAAAAACTTGTTAAGTTGATAACAATTGTTCTTACGTATAATTATATTTCAAATTTTGGTTTCATAAATTTATTCCTTATTAATAGATACTTGTTTGTGATTTATTTTACATATAAAAATCTATTTTATAGTAGTTTCAATCAAACATATATATTTTTTAAAATCTATATTTTTAAAGCCATATCTAAAAATATTTTTCTCAAATATATTTTTTTCTTTAAAAAGTAACTGTAAAATCTAATATAATATCAAACACACACTAAATAACTTTCTTTTTTTGTTTTTTTTTATTAAATGTCAAGGATTATTTTGAAATTAAATCAAAATTAATTAAGGTTTGTTGTTTTATTTAATATAATTAATTAAAAAGAAAAGGAGAAAATTATAATTGACTTTCTTATATTATCTTATTGAAAATTATTGTTGGCTTTCTTGCATATAACACAATAATGCTTTGTAGGTTGATATAAAGATCCACAACAAAGCTACTTTTTAGGTTTATCCAATGAAGTTCTAAAAATAAATTACAAGAGTAAATTGGGTGGTAATGAATTATCAATTTCAAGGAATTATTTGAAATCAAATTAAAAAACTGAAATGCAAATTTTGTTTTATGAGAAAAAAAAAAGGAGCACCTTACAACTATTTTTTATTTTAGATACATTTAAAAAGTGTATTTTACTTGAGAATTAAATATTTATATTAATTTTTTTTAATTTTTTTTCAATAATTTTAATGTGTTAATATAAAAAAAACAAAAAATTATTTTAGTATATTTTTAAATAAAAAACACTTTTTAAAATCACTAATTAAATTTTGTAGCCTTTTGGACTCAAGACAAAGGCAATGACTGTCTTTTACAAATTTAATAATTGCCATATTTGAATGTTCAATCTCAGTCATTAAAATAAAATAAAAAACTACTCATTTGAACTCTTTTTTTATTTATTTAAATCACCCAAGAATGAAAACCAATCACTCAAAATTTTTTTCCTGAAAATAAAAGATCAGACACATACCTGATACCTTACAAGAGGCCGGGAACATAAAAGACTTGTAGGTGAGCAAATAAGAGGAGTTTGTTTTCCATCAGCCAACAACGCAAAGAAGAAGCTTTATTTTTTTATTATTATTAATATGAGTGTCCGAGCTAGTTTGTATTCATCTCGATTAATCTTACGAATCCTGAAATTAACAACCATGTAAACTTCCAATAATCATTATATAAACAATTATAGAGCTCAAACTTAAAATCACAAAAAACTTCATTCACTTGAACAAAGATGGGAGAAGACTTGGAAGGTCAGTTACTCAGTTCAGCTTCAAGTCATGGACAATGGTTCATCATTCTCCCTTTCCTTTCCTTTTCTTTTCTTTATCAAATTGATTCAGTATTATAACTCAGTATGGTAATAGCAGCAGCTACTACTAATAACAAGAGAGTTAATTATAACTTAGTTTTTTTAGCTTAACTTAACTAACTAACTAATTAGTTGTTGTCATTAATGTAAGGATAATTATTAATCTGTATAATTTTAAATCTATCAAAAACTTTTTTTTTTTTTTAATTTCATATCTTTTTCTAATTTATTATGTTTTTATTTTAAAAAAAATAGAAAAAAATAAAAATTTAAGTACATAGGATGCAAAAAGTATGAAAAAATAAGATATGTTTCGTTAGCTAATGACTTGATTCACCTTAAATTCTAGTAAAGAACTAATTGTTTTGCTAAACTACAAGGACTAAATTTTAACTATCCATCGAAGTTTGAATTTTGTCAAATTTTGCAAAAGGAAAAAAAGAATACATTAATCTTAGATTGGTACATGAAACAAACACCATCGCTGATAAAAATAAATAAAAGAATAACCCAATTCTCATCTTAAAATTTTCTTGGACTCAACCGCAATTCTCCCCTCTGTATCTCTTGGCTTGGAACATTGCTTCCAATACATCTCGGTCCAGAGGACAAAACCTATAGTCTGCCATGGTCAAACAAAGTGACGTCTCATCTTTATCTTTGACATCCAGTAGACGGACTCCACACTCGTATAATTGACAAAGATTTGATGGCAAGAGATTGCCGTTAATATCTTCCAGTTGGAATTTAACTGAGACCTTACTGTATTCACAAAACATAGAATCATATATGACACCCAGACAGGGATCAAATCCCACGAATATGTGTGCTGAGTCGAAGAGCTTCTTATCATCCCAATCATAGAGATAGCAATAGAGATAATCACGGCCATAACCATACGTAGTGCGGAAGCGATATATGCATTTAACTTGCAAACTATGGCCAAAAGAATAAAATGCAATGACAGCGCAAAGACAGAAACCCCGAAAGGACTTGCTATTAGCCCACTGTGAAGATAGTTGGAATGTTACTTTAGATCCCCACCTTTGATGACTAAACCACTCCGGAGTCACATCTCCAGGGAGGTAGAAATTACACATCCCAGCTGGCAACTTCTGTTAACACAATTAAAATAACATCTTTTGAAAATAAGACATGGCAAATATGGAAGGAAAGAAAAAAGTGAATCTATTGGTACAACACAATTAAAAAGGTTTGAGAAATAGACCTTATTGTATAACTCTTCGGAATGAGTTATAAAATTCGTTATGTTTTTCACCAAGAATTCAGAGGTCCTACGCGTGACAAAAAAATCCCCCAATCTCATGCCTTGGAACCTTGCTCTCTTGGCTTGGAACCTTGCTTCCAATCCATCTAGATTCAGAGGATAAAAACGAAAGGAGTCTGACATGATCAAATGAAAGCATTGTATCTCATCTTCATACAATAGACGAACTCCACACTCGTGTACTTGACAAAGATCTAATGGTAAGAGATTTCCGTTTATATCTTCCAGTTGGAATTTAACTGAGACCTCGTTGTATTCACTAAACATATAGTCTTCTTTGGCAATCACACAGGGATCAAATCCCACGAATATGTGTGTTGAGTCGATGCGCTTCTCATCATACCAACCATGGAGATAGCAATCGAGGTCACGACTATCACCATGCTTATTACGGAAGTGATATGTGCATTTAACTTGCAAACTATGGCCGACAGAACCAAATGCAATGACAACGCAAAGAGAGAAACCCAAGAACTTGCTATTAGCCCAATGTGAAGATAGCTGTAATTTTACTGTAGATCCCCAACTTTGATGGCTAAACAACTCTGGAGTCATATATCCGGGGAGGCAGAAACTACATGCCCTTTCTGGAACATCGGGCAACTGTAAACACAATTCAAATAGCATCTTTTTTAAATGAAAGGTGGCAAATAGAAAAAAAAAATATATGTAAATCAGAGGTTTGAGAAACAGACCTGATGGTATAACCTTTTGGTATAAAGTTGAAATTTCAATAATGAGTACTCCAAGATTTGATTGATCACAGGCAACCTCAAGCAATTAGTGAAAATGAATTCAAAAATGTTCCCCTCAACTACAGTTGATGAGCTTGATTCTAGATAACTCAAACCCTTGCAATTGTCTGCATCCAACTTTGATAGCTGTGGTGGAAGCTCCGGTAATGATTGAAGGTTCTCGCAATTCCTTAATCCTAGATATTGCAACTCAAAGAGTTTATTGATGCTTATAGGTATAGTCTGAAAATTGTTTCCACTTAGATCTAACACTTCCAGTGACGATAAAAGACCAAGACTGTCCGGCACTTCCCGTATATTGCAACCATCTAGATTTAGCTTACGCAAACAATCTAAATCCACGCATCTTCCGGGCAATTGCAAGTCACCAAGACATGTGATGCCCGTTAGAAATTTGCAGTTTCCCACTTCCAAGCAGGCAAGTCCCTTCAGATTTCCAATCGGTGAAGGCAACTTTGTTATGCATGTCTGTTCTAAATAGAGATATCTCAAGCAATGCATCGGCTCCAAAACTTCTGGAAAATCCCTAAATTTAAGGCAACCTGAGAGATTAAGCCTTTGCAGGTTTCTCAACTTACAGATGCTGCTTGGAAGAATCTCAAATTGTTTGCAGTTTCGCAGGTGCAATTCAGCAAGTTCACACAAACATTCAATTGAAGAGGGAATCTCTCTTATTGCTGTCCCATCTAAATACAGCTCCCTTATATTTCTTGAAACCTTTGGAAACTCCGTGATACTTGAGCAACCGGAAAGATCAAGTTTTTCAAGACATCCCAGCTTAGAAACCGCACTCGGCAGATTCTTTAGCCTGTTGCAGCCAACTAGATCTAAATAAATGAGTTCCCTTAGACCACCAATTGAAAATGGCAGTTCTTCTATTGCAGTTCCATTCAAGTACAAGTATCTAATATTCTTCGAAAAGTCAGGAAACCTGCTGATAGATGAGCAGCCAGAGATGTCAACGATTAGAAGAGATTTCAACAAATATATGTTTTCTGGAAGATTCACCAGGAGTTTGCAGTTCTTCAAATTCAACGTAACAAGTCCATTGAGTTCCCCGATTGATTGGGGAAGCTCTTCAACAGCAGTTTCATTTAAATTTAAATATGTCAGTTTCCTTGCAGTCTCTGGGCACTTCTTGAGATTTTCACAACCAGAAAGGTTCAGAGTCTCCAGACAACTTGAATTAATTCTACTGGGAAGATTGATTAGTCTTTTGCAGCATCTCAAATCTAAATCAACAAGCTTGTCCAGATGCTGAATAGATGAAGGAAACATAACCAAACTTGTACAGAATTGAAGATTCACTCTCTCAAGGTTTCTGGCCTTTGAAAGGTCTGGCAGGGAAGTTATGTGCTCACAATTGCTGAGGTTGACATCTTTTAAATTGACGAGATTCTGAAGCAAAATGAAATCAACAGAAAGAAATTACACGTGCATACCACACCAAATTTCAAAGAAAGAACTATGCATGCATAGAGTTATTTTAGAATACCTGGTCTCCTCTCCACAGTTGCTTAACCTTGCTAGATGATAGGTTAAGTTCAACAAGGTTCTGTGGACGAAAATTGCAAGGCAAAGATGTCAAAGGGTATCCATCCCAATGGAGATACCTCAACTCTTTAGAAAGAGACTCGAGGCCACTAGGAAGGTGCACTGTGCATTTATCTCCAGCTACAGAATTATAAATTTTTAGCAGTCTAAGATTATACAACCTTGCGAAGGCTGTAGAACTCAACTCTATTTCTCTTATTTCTGAAACATTCAAGAACATCCCTTCAACCTTTTCAGTTCTTAGTTTTGAAACATCCAAGAATATCCCTTCAACTTTTTCAGTTCCCTGAAAAGCAGTAAAGGAGAAGCAAAGTTTAAGTAAGATTTCAAACTTACAACTACAACCATATTGCATTGCATAGGAAAGAGAAAACTTTGGGGTATATGAATCTCACCAGATTATTGGTCAACACTTGATATGCATCTTTTGGATTCCACAATCTGCTCTGTCTTCCTAGCTCGTCAAGAGATTCTTTACGAACAACTTCATGGGCCATTTCTTGCAAAAGATCATGCATTTCAACCTTGTCATCTGAAATTTTAATGAGACACCTGTCAATGAGAACACGAAATCCAATATCTGTTTTGAAACCGCAGCCATCTAGTATCCGCTTTACAAAATCAACTGGATGCCCTCTAAAGAAACATGCAATGTCGAGAAATATACTCTTCGTGTTATTATCACGCAGTGAATCAAAGCCTATTCTCAGCAAGTCATAAATGTTCAGCTCGGGACAGCTTTCGATCTCATTTAATTGAGATTCCCAAAAATGTCTTTCTCTGCGGAATAAGAAGGAACCCAAAACTCGAAGAGCTAATGGGTTCCCTTTGGCATAATTTATTGCCTTGATTGACAACTCCATATAAGCTTTTGGGGGGTGGTTTCCCTTAAAAGCATTCAAGCTAAAGAGTTGAAGAGCTTCGTGGAAGTTTAATTCCTCAACCTCGTATATTTCATCAGCTACATTCTTAAGTACTTGCTTGTCTCTTGATGTTACAACAACAACGCTGCCTTCAAAAAACGAACGCTCTTCAATTAAATGCTGGAATTGTCGTACATCATTCACATCATCCAAAACAAGGAGAACTTTGTTTTGGCAGAGTCTATCACTGATGAAAGTAGGTCCTATATGTGGTGTGCCAACGCGAAGATTTTCTTCCTCCAGTAGTTTAGAAAGAAGTTCATCTCGTAGATCACTTAATCGACCCCTTTCTGATTCCTGCCTTATGTTCGGAATAAAGTGGCAGCCTTCATATTGACTTGAGATGCTATAGAAGAAAGCTTCCGCAATAGTTGTCTTGCCTATACCACCCATGCCCCAAACTCCTATAATGCGGACATCTGATGACACAATGGATAGTAATTTGTTGATTTTCTCAATGCGTGAATCTACTCCAACCAGACCTTTTAATTTGCATGGGGATCCACGATTTAACCTGTTGCAGATAGTTTGCACAACTTCTGTTACTAGTTTGGACTCCGGACTGCAAAAAATGAAAGAAGCATCTTTAACTCAAATCACTACACCATTAAACTTTTTTACAGAACATTAAACACTTCTCTTACTAGTTTGGACTCCGGACTGCAAAAAATGAAAGAATCATCTTTAACTCAAATCACTACACCATTAAACATTTTTACCGAACATTAAACACTTCTCTTACTAGTTTGGACTCCGGACTGCAAAAAATTAAAGAAGCATCTTTAACTCAATTAATTGTATCTTTACGTCGAATAAAAAATCTTTAAGCAAATGTTGTCAAAGGTGAGGTTTTGAACTCAAGATCTCCCCCTTCGATATTGTACCATTAAGGTGCAAGTCCATTGGCTGTTGATGGAAGTTAGTTTTCCACTAAAAAACAGGACAGACTTGTGCCTTTTCAAGCAGCAAGTACTATGAACTAAGCACAAATGATTTACAGGAGAATAAAAAAACTATAACATGCACAAGAAATTTTAATTGCTATAATTCCAGAAAAAAAAAGTTGAAGATGTGAATCTATAGTTACCTAATAACCTGTGAATCCCATCCAGATATACTGGCTGCCTTTGTCAAGAAAGCCTTCCACCTTGGCACCTTGTCCATCTTCCCCTTGAAATTTTTTTCAAGCTCATCAAATGCATTTCCAAAACTCCCAGTCTGTTCATCAACATCAGATGGGTCCACATGATAGAAGACCGGTAAAACAATCTGCCCATAAGTCTCTTTGCATTCAAGTATTTTCACCAGTTCATCCACACACCACGGAGAAGAGGCGTAGTTCTTGGAGAAAATTACTACAGAAATTCTTGATTCTTCAATCGTTTTCAGAAGGGCAGGGGTAATTTCTCCTCCTCTTTCAAGCCTATCATCAATGAAGGTCTTGATTTTCTTACGACACAAAGCATCATAGAGATGGCTGGTAAAATTATTGCGCGTATCCTCGCCTCTAAAACTAAGGAACACATCATACTTCCATTTATGAGCAACAGAAGATGAAGATGCCATATCAGACAGGTACAAGATCGTGTCTTCCTCAATCACTAAGAATCGAAATCAACAAGTGCTCTCCTTTTTCTCCTAAAGACATACAAAGAGCACCCACTTCAACAGCTGAACATTCATTAATAGAAATTGAAATCTAAGAGTGCAAGAACATTCATTAAGAGAAATTGAAATCTAAGAGTGCAAGAACCCACACAACATATATTTATTAGAAAATTCCTCAACCTCTTAACGATGGATATGATCTAGCTTAATTTGATCACTCGTCACTTGCTACCAATGCTAGCTTGCTAGTACTTTCTTTGCAAGGACAGTCACTAGCTGAGCAAAAAGAATTACAGATGGAAGAATTGATATGTTCATGAAACAAACTTATGGAATCATATAGTGTTAATGTTGCTGTCATGTAACAATTAATATTGTTGCTGAAAACATGAAAACAAAAAACAGCATGGAATCAGTAGCAACAATGGCAAAGGTTACCTCTCTATGGAGTTTATGAGGTAACTTTAATGATCAAATTGCAGCAATCGGAAAGGTTAGCTGATGAGTAAAGTACTGAGGACTGAAGCTTAGCAGAGGTAATATTTCATATTACTAGCGATGTTATAATTGTTAAAGTTAAAAGGTTAGCAGAGTTATGAGTGGTAATTTCGTGGTAATTTCCTTAGCCGCATCAGAATCAAATGGCATGATTTTCCACACGGTAATAGTGTGTTTGGTATTGCGGTAGCAGTTGTGGTTGTGGTTTAAAAAAAATTGTTTTATAAACAGTACTTTTAATTGAGATTGGTTTGAAAAAATAGGTGTTTGGTTAAAACTGTGGTTGAAATTGAGGTTTAAAAAAAAGTAGTTTTAATGTGTTTGGTTAAAAATGCTTTTGAAATTAAGGTTATAAAATAATTTTAAAAAAATATATATTAATATTGATGGTTTTTAATTGAAATATTATGGATTTAACTATTGCTATTACATCATGAAATAAATGACACTTTATATAAAAAAAATTTATTTTAACAAAAAATTATCTACAATTTTATTACGTACAAAATTCATCCGACAAGAACTACAAAATTAGGTAAAATATTATCAAGAATAAAATTAAGATTACATTACGAGTAAATTTAATTCACCTTAAACTAATTAAAAAAAAACAAAAAAAATGGTTGTTCACGTGAACAATACGAGTGAAATTAATTACCTACATTGGTAAAAAAAAAAAAAAATGTTCTGCGAACAGTGGATGCATGCCTTCACTGTAATAAAAAAAAAATTGTTTAGTGAACAGTGGAGCATGATCCACTGTTTACAACAGTAGGATTAGTTTGGACACGCAAAAAGCAGGCAGGAGCTGCTTCTTCTTTTCTCACGTTTTAAACGCAGCTGCACGTGGGACCTAGTAAACAATAACACGCGTTTATTAATTACCAAACGGCTTATTGCTTGAAATCGCAGGAAACGTGGAAGCCACCGCGTTTATTAAGAAGACCCTGGCTGGCGCTCACACACCCTCCATCTCTCGGGGGACCTTGCTTCCTTTTTTAAAAATAAAATAAAAAATAAAGGGATGATATTTTGCAGATCTTCTTCTTCTTTTTTTTAATATAATGGACTGTGTGTAATCCACTAGAATAATTTTCTATTATTTTTAGTGACCGAAAAAACGATATCATTATGTGTAATCCACTAGAATAATTTAATATAAGGGATGATATGTGAGATTTCACTTTTTCTTTATAGATTCAGAAACGATACAATTACATGTCAACATATCATTGTTTATAACTTTTTACATAATAAGTTGAGCCCGTGAAAACTCAATCGACAAAAAATATAAAAATATTACATGATTGCCATTATAATTAAATTAGACTACTGCTCCGTTACAACCCCCGAGAGATGTAATTGCATCTCTTCATTGGAAAACTCCAATGATGTTTTTGACCCTTTACTAGAAAAATTTGGCAATGGCTTCAAAAGCATTGAAGTTTTTTTCTGCATGGCCCCTTTGTCTTTTTTGAAATTGACTAGGGACACAAAAGTTTGTTCGTATATTAATTATACAGTAAAACAATTAAAATACTATTGGAAGCAGAAAATCTAAACCATAAAGGAGGTATTTTCATATTTTTAAAATGGTTTTTTTTATTATTATAATTTAAGCTAAGGAGCAATTTGACATCTAATCAAATATAAAAAATAATAAATAATTAAAATACACCATGAAATGAACAACATACCTTTAAATAAAAACATTTAATTATGAAGACAAGGGGTGTTCTAGATTTTTCAGTATGATTTTTTTTTGTGTAATTATCAAGTTAGGGAAAATTTTATATTTAACTAAATAAAAAAAAATGAGCAGGAGTATATGACACCTAAAAGAGTGTGGAGGCGTCCGAGCCCTTTAGACGGTGCCTCTTGCTAAAGAATCTTAATATATATTTTTAGTTAGATTATAATAATTTTCTTCTTGGTATTTGGCATAGGCACGCATGATAGGATACAGGTTGCGGTTTGAAAGTGGATGACAGCACTTAATTTTTTATTTTTTACATATAATGTTGTTTGTAACTTTTAAAAAAAATAAAGATAAACGATACATCATTTATTTCTTTAATCCAAAACAAATAAATAGATTAGGGTTAGGTGCTAGCCCGAATTTTTTTGTCCCCCCTTCCCCCACCCCATTATTACCCCCCCACCCCATTATTATTATTATTATTATTATTCATGAAGATTCAATTAAACTCAGTGTTTTATAATTAAAATTTTAAATGTACTCTAAAAACAATTTTATCACATTTAGGATTTTTTTTATTTTTTGATCACATAAAATATAAATATAATATTTGATATTTTTTTGTTAACTTACTTTAACAAATATATAATATTTTTGTTTTTAACAAAAAAAAATCAGTTAAAAACATTGTGTTGGTTAAGATAAATAAAATATATATTAAAACAAATTATTTAAATAATTTTTTTTAAAAAAATAATTGTATTTTTATATTTAATAACAAATACTAAAAAGAAATTTATAATATTTTAATTTTTTTTATTTTAAAAAAAATTAGATCCCTCGTAGCATAGCGGGAAAAACATTCCCTAGGTTAAGTAGAGGGAAAGACTAGTTTAGGAAATAAACATATAAATATAATATTTTGATTTTTTTTGTTAATTTTATTTTACCAATTATAAAATATTTTTGTTTTAAAATAAAATATTAACTAAAAATATTGTGTTGATTAAGACAAACAAGAAATATATTGTCTTAAAGTAAGTTAGCTGTTTGAATCTGTGCATCATTTCCCAAACTTTCCACAAGACAACAAATCACTGAAAAAAAGGAAGAAGAAATACTATTAACAATATTCTAAAAGGCGTGCTTTCCCCACGCCTTTATTTTCATTGAATTTATATATTATAACTATAATAATAATAACATATACTAAAATACTCTGAGCTGTTTTTTTTTTTTTATGTCTTTATGGATTATTTTTGCTTTTTTTTTGTTGTTGTTTTTCTTTTAATGAATTTTTTTTGTTTAATTTAGTTTGTTAATGTTAAATTTTTTTTATTTAATTACTATATTTTTATGACACGGATCCCGAGTTTGACGGGTTAACCAAGAATTTTTTCTTTTCTTCTTTTTAATTAATTTTTTTCGTTTAGTTTAGTTTAATTTAGTTTGTCAATGTTAAATTTTTTTTCTATTTAATTATTAGACTTTCATGATACATATCCCGGGTTTGACGGGTTAACCCGTCAATTGTTTTTTCTACGCCTTTATTTTTCGTTGAACTTATATATTATAATTATAATAATATAATAATAATAGCATATACTAAAATACTCTAAGCTGTTTTTTTTTTTCATTTTTTTTGTTTTTGTTTTCTTTTTGTTTTTTATGCCTTTATGGATTTTTTTTTTTGCTTTTTTCTTTGTGTTTTTTTTCTTTTAATGAATTTCTTTTGTTTAATTTAGTTTGTTAATGTTTAATTTTTTTATATAGTTATCATATTTTCATGACACGGATCCCGAGTTTGATGGGTTAACCCAGAATTTTTATTTTTCTTCTTTTTAATTAATTTTTTTTGTTTAGTTTAATTTGTTAATGTTAAATTTCTTTCCATTTAATTATCAAAAATTTCATGACACGTATCCTAGGCTTGACGGGTTAACCCATCAATTTTTTTTTTTTTCAATTTAGTTATCAAACTTTTATGACATAAATCCCAGGTTTGACAGGTTAACCTGGTTTGAAGGATTAACTCAATTAATTTTAGATTTTTTTTTCTTCATTAGTTTTTTTTTTCCTGTTGGTTTTTTTTTCTTTTTCTTCATTAGTGTTATTATTAATATTATAAATATTATTTTTAGGTCATATGTTGCAGCCAAATTCAAGACTCTTAGATATAGCTTTATAAAAAAAAACTTAACACTTTTAAATTTTAGTTTTTTTTATATTTTTATTAAAAAAAATTAACCCGCATCGCATCGCGCGGGTAATATAACTAGTATATATATATATTACCCGTGGAAGTGGGTAAGTTAGCTGGTAGGAAATGGAGAAAGAGTAGTGACCTCAGCCATTGAAACCCCTTTCTAGAATTGTTCCCAAGAAAATTCAGGAGATGGAGTAACTTTAACAAAACGGTGCGTAAATCAACTGAGAGAAGAAGACCCTAATTAGCTAATAAGACATTGCAAATATAGAAGGAAAGAAAAAAGCATGTCAGAGATTTGAGAAACAAACCACATGACAGAGTAATCCGAACCTTTCGGAATAAAGTTGAAAATCCAATAATTCATACGTCCTACGCATGATAGAAGAATCCTCCCCTCTATTGGCTTGGAACCTTCTCTTTTGGCTTGGAACCTTGCTTCCAATCCATCTCGATCCAGAGGATGAAAACGAGAGGAGCCTGGCATGATCAAATCAAAGGGAGTAGTATCCCATCTTCATACAGTAGACGAACCCCACACTCATATACTTGAAAAAGATCTAATGGTAAGAGATTTCCGTTCATAAATTCCGGTTGGAACTCAATAGAGACCTCACTGTATTCACTAAACATATAATCTTCTTTGGCAACCACACAGGGATCAAACCCCACCAATATGTGTTCTGAGTTGATTCGCTTCTCATCATACCAGCCATGGAGATAGCAATCGAGGTCTCGACTATCACCATGCTTATTGCGGAAGTGATATGTGCATTTAACTTGCAAACTATGGCCGATAGAACCAAATGCAATGACAGCGCAAAGAGAGAAACCCAAGAACTGGCTATTAACCCAATGTGAAGATAGTTGAAATGTTACTGTAGATCCCCAACTTTGATGGCTAAACCACTCTGGAGTCGCATCTGCAGGGAGTCAGAAACTACATGCCCCTTCTGGAACATCGGGCAGCTGTAAACACAACTCAAATAGCATCTTTTTTAAATGAAAGGTGGCAAATAAAGAAAAAAAAGATGTATATCAGAGGTTTGAGAAACAAACCTGATGGTACAACCTTTTGGTGTAAAGTTGAAATTTCAATAATAAGTATGCCAAGATTTGACTGAACCAACGCAATCTCGAGCAATTAGTGAAAATGAATTCAAAAATGTTCCCCTTAACTACAGGTGATGAGCTTGATACTAGATAATGCAACCTCTCACAATTGTCTGCATCCAGCTTTGATAGCCGTGGTGGAAGCTCCGGTAATATTTCAAGTCCCATGCAATTCCTTAATCCTAGATATTGCAACTCAAAGAGTTTATTGATGCTTATAGCCTTATAGGTATAGTTTGAAAATTGTTTCCACTTAGATCTAATACTTCCAGTGACGATAAAAGACCAAGATTGTCTGGCACTTTCCATATATCGCAACCATCTAGATTCAACTTACGCAAACAATCTAAATCCACCGATCTCTCGGGCAGTTGCAAGTCAACAAAACATTCAATGTCTTTTAGATATTTGCAGTTTCCCACTTCCAAGCAGGCAAGTCCCATCAGATTTCCAATCGGTGAAGGCAACTCTGTTATGCTTGTCTGTTCTAAATAGAGATATTTTTTGTTTAATTTAGTTTGTTAATGTTAAAATTTTTTTATTTAATTACTATATTTTTATGACACGGATCCCGAGTTTGACGGGTTAATCAGGAATTTTTGCTTTTTTTTTAATTAATTTTTTTCGGTTTAGTTTAGGATTAGTTTGTCACTGTTAAACTTTTTTTCTATTTAATTATTAGACTTTCATGATACATATCCCGGGTTTGACGGGTTAACCCATCAATTGTTTTTTACGCCTTTATTTTGTTGAACTTATATATTATAATTATAATAATATAATAATAATAACACATAGCTGTTTTTTTTTAATTTTTTTTTTGTTGTTTTCTTTTTGTTTGTTATGCCTTTATGAATTTTATTTTTTTTGCTTTTTTCTTTGTGTTTTTTTTTTTCTTTTAATGAATTTTTTTTTGTTTAATTTAGTTTGTTAATGTTAAAAATTTTTTTATATAGTTATTATATTTTCATGACACGGATCCCGAGTTTGACGGGTTAACCCGGAATTTTTGTTTTTCTTCTTTTTAATTAATTTTTTTTGTTTAGTTTAATTTGTTAATGTTAAATTTCTTTCTATTTAATTATCAGAATTTCATGACACGTATCCTAGGATTGACGGGTTAACCCATCAAATTTTTTTTTTTTCAATTTAGTTATCAAATTTTTATAACATAAATCATAGGTTTTGACAGGTTAACCTGGTTTGAAGGATTAACTCAGTTAATTTATATTTTTTTTCTTTATTAGTTTTTTTTTTCCTGTTAGTTTTTTTTTCTTTTTCTTCATTAGTGTTATTATTAATATTATAAATATTATTTTTGGTCAGATGTTGCAACTAAATCCAAGACTCTTAGGTATAGTTTTACAAAAAAATCTAACACTTTTAAATTTTAGTTTTTTTTATTTTTATTAAAAAAAATTAACCCGCATCGCATCGCGCGGGTAATATAACTAGTATAAATATATTACCCGTGGAAGTGGGTAAGTTAGCTGGTAGGAAATGGAGAAAGAGTAGTGACCTCAGCCATTGAAACCCCTTTCTAGAATTGTTCCCAAGAAATTTCAGGAGATGGAGTAACTTTAACAAAACGGTGCGTAAATCAACTGAGAGAAAAAGACCCTAATTAGCTAATTGAAACGGTGCACTTTAAGGACATAAATGAAACGGTGCGTAGGAGGCTGCAACGTCAATGTCAGTTTGAATTTGAAGGATTAATTTCTTCTTCTTTTCATCTTCTTCAGCTGGTAGCAATTGCCTCTCCTTGAAGCTGACCTTGTCCTCAAGGTTGAATTATGAAAACTGCAGCTTCAATTCATCAGTGAATTCCCCTTCAGCAGGAGAGAGACCATCCCAATGAACTAGGACTTTGAGTGACCGTCCATATTAGGTGGTCTAGAGGATTATATTAGGAATTTTGGAATTAATATTTATTTTTAATTTTATCCTTCAATATTTTATTTATTAGAAATTAAGGTCTTATTCTTTCTTCATTTTTCTTTCAATGGGGTTATTTCATTCTCATTTAATTTCTTTTTGTGATCAAATAAAATCATTGAGACCTTTTACAATTATTAAAATGATTTTTTCCATGATATTGTTAATCCTTTATTTTTTGAAGTTAGTCATTGTCAAAAGATTTTTAGTTCATTTTTTATTGTTGTTGTTTTTCTTAATTATATTATCAAATTAATCCAACTGAGTAAATAACAAAAAGGATGTTAAAGTTATGTCCCAGTACTCTACTAAAATAAGAGATTAAACCTAAGAACTACTAAAGCAGCTTTCTAATTAATGAGGTTATGGAAACCTTTACAAAAGGTATAAGCTCGCGTTTCACAGCCAAGATAGATTAGTTTTCTTGTTAGATGATGATTAATATGTAGTAGACTAGCAAAAAAAAAAAAAAAGTCCTTTTCTTAGGGTCTTCGGATTAAGGACACTATAGAGGTTTGGTATAAAAGGATGAAGAAGTAGAAGAAGAAGTGTTTAGAATCCTTTACCCTAAGGTTCAATATTTTTTATATATCTATAAGCTCTCACAAGTTGCCTAGAGTTATGGGTACAAAGAACATTCTTCCTACCACATATGATTTTAGATTGTCATTAATAGGAGTTTGTGTTAATATAATATATATAAGCAATTTTCCTGTAATTAGTATTTTCAAAAAGCATTTTTTAAAACACGAAAACACAAGTATATTTAAAAATAATTTATGTGTAATGCTAAGGTGTGTATTTTAATTGGCCAGATTCTAGGTTTGTTTTTAAAAATTATCAATTTGAGTTTTACAAACCTAAAATTATTTATGTACATTTCATGTATAATTCAATAATAAATGAAGTCTAAGAAATACATCCAAATAATGGTGAATGAATATCCTAAAAGCACTCGTTGCCTTTCCCTTATCAATATAACTTTTAAAGTCGTTTAATAATTTTGATTATGTATATTACCCTGCAAAGACTTTTTATGATAGTTTACTGTGAATATGAATATAAATAGTAAAGAATCTTAATATGTATTTTTAGTTAGTTTATAATAATTTTCTTCTTGTTATGTGGTAGTGGCACACGTTATATGATGCAGGTTGCAGTTCGAGAGTGGATGACAACACTTAATTTTCTATTTTTTTACAAACAATAGGTGGTCTGTAATTTTTTTAAAAAAAATTACAAAAACAAATAACATATCATCTACCATTTTAATTCAAAAAAACAATAAATAGATTAAGACTAGATACTGGGCCCAGCCCTTTGTGCTCATAATAATAATAATAAATTATTCATGAGGATTCAACTAACCTCAGTGTTTTATAATTAAAAATTTCGAATGTATTTTAATTTTTTTTTATATTTAGTATTTTTTTTATTTTTCAATCACATAAAATATAAATATAATATTTTTTAAATTACTTTAACGATTATAAAATTTATTATACACCCACACAGTCTAGCCTGTTTAAGAGTATTATTGTTGTTATTTTTTTAAAAAGTTTTTTGAAAAATAACATTAAAATAATATTTATTTATTTATTTTTCAAATTTATTCTTCATGTTAAAATAATCAAAACGATTTCAAAATTTTAAAAAAATATAATTTAAAACAAAAACAAATTAAATTTTAATAAAAAATAATTTAAAATTCGCTCCCAAACACCCATAATTAACCGCAAACACCCATAATTAACCGCACCCTCGTCGTGATCTCTTTGAGTGTGTTTGGTATTGTGGTAGCTGTTGTGGTTGTGGTTTAAAAAAAAGTTATTTTATAAAAAGTACTTTTAGTTGAGGTTGGTTTGAAAAAAATAGGTGTTTGGTTTAAAACTGTGGTTGAAATTGAGGTTGAATAAAAAGTAGTTTAATATGTTTGGTTAAGAGTGCTTTTAAAATTGAGGTTATAAAATAATTTTAAAAATATATATTAATACTGATGATTTTTAATTTAAATTTTATGGATTTAATTATTGCTATTACTTCATAAAAATAAATAATATTTTATATAAAATTAGATAAAATATTATCAGGAATAAAATTGATTTGATATTACAGTGCAAGTGAATTTAATTCACTCTAAACTAATTTTTTTTTTTTAAATATATATACAAAAAACAAAACACACTTAAAAAAAAAAAAAAAAAAAAGAGTTCACGTGAACAGTGCAATTCATTTGCACTGTTCTCGTGAACAGTGCAAATAAATTGCACTGTTGGCGTGCACAGTGCAAATGAATTGCACTGTGCACGTCAATTAATTGTGAGAAGCAGCCAGGAGATGCTTCTCAAAATTAACGTTTTCATGTTTATTTCTATTTATAATTAATTGAAAAACAAAATCACGCACGATAAATGTCTTGCTAATTTTTATTTTTATATTATTATTTCTAAGTGTAATTTTAGGATTATATAATTTATGACATATTTTTAAAAATAATTTTTATTTAAAAATATATCAAAATAATTTTTTATATATTTTACATTAGCATATTAAAATTACTAAAAAAAAACACTAAAATAAAAGATTAACTTATTTTTTTTTAAGAAAACACATTTTTAAAATACTTCCAAAATAAAATTTACTGGAATTTCAATTTCAAACAGCTCCAGATATCTTTATTTACATTTCAGCTGTTACCTTTTGAAATGTAATCACTTTCTCTTAGAATAAGCAAATGGATTTCAAATTAGTTGTCTAACATATTATTCTACGTACAGAAAGCTTTTATTGGAATACTTTCCATATAGTTCTTTTGGCCATGAAACAATTTCATTTGATTTCCTTGAACCTTTTAGGTCTCCGACTGTAAACCTTCAAGTCATTTGTGGTAGATTCCGCACCATTCTTGAAGCCACTTCCACCGGGTTCCGCCTCATTGTCACGCTTGTTATCATGGCATCTCTTGTTTTTTCCCACGCCGGCATTAGTGGGTTCAAGAATGGTTTTCGCCCTCTGAGTGATTCCACATAATTGTTGTACAAGCTGTCTAAATTCCGTTGGAGTTGCTGCAAAAAACTTACAGTATGGCAAGATAAAATCAAAATAGTTCTCTGCTTGGGTGTATAGTTGGCGAACCCCACACTTGCTCACATGACAATAATGCAAGGGGTTGGTGTCCATATCTTCCACGGAGAATTCAACTGAGACTTCACTGAAATTACCATACCAAAAATCTTTTGTAGCATTCAAACAAGGATCATATCCAAGAAATAGGTGATCTGACTGGATAGATCGTTTGTGCAATGATCATATCTGGATGTCGATAACACTAAACAACAGTCGAGAATTTTAAGAGAAGGACAAATCACTAAACTCATTAAACACTAAACGCTGAAACCCACCTTACAAATATCAAGGATTCAAAAATTTCTTCACAAAAAAATCACCAGATCCTTCCATGCCAAAATGCCAACAAATATCAAGGATTCAAAAATTTTATGGGAATGCTTGCAGTTAATGGACTAGAAAGTTAGAAACCATGCTCAAATGTAGGCTTACGCTCGATAATTTGATAAGAAAATAACTTTTTTACTTAAATCTCAGCAAATAAATCTTTCATTCAGCTAAACTCAAAGGCAAACCGTGAGACTTGGAGCTTTACAGCACGCTTCATTTATCAAATAAACATGCAATCTCAATCAATAAACCCACAGAGAGTTGATAATTGAAATAAAGAAACAAACAAAACAGACCCAATTCTCAAACCTTAAAACTAACGGTAGCATCAGTTTGAGTACTACTAAGTGGAAAGAAGAAAAGAGTTTGGACTTACAGAGTGATATGTGCATTATCGAGCAATAGAGATCATGGCTATCACCGTACTCATTGTGGAAGTGATATGTGCATTTAACTTGCAACTCAAAGTTGAAAGAAGCAGATGTAATGATAACGCAAAGATAGAAACCCAAGAACTCGCTATTGGCCCAATGTGAAGATAGCTAGCAATCTGGCATGTTACTATAGATCCCCGGTTTTGATGGCTAAGCCACTCCAGAGCTACATCTTCAGGGAGGCAAGAACTAGATATCCTTTTTGAAAAATTGGGCTCTTATTAGCACAATTAAAATAACATCTTTTTAAAATGAGATGAAGGAAAGAAAAAAGTAAATTAGAGGTTTGAGAAACCGACCTGAAGGGACGCCAAGAATTCAGAGGTCCTATGCATGACAGAATAATCCCATCTCATGCCTTGGAACCTTGCTCTCGTGGCTTGAAACCTTGCTTCCAATCCATCTCCATCCAGAGGATGAAAACGAGAGAAGCCTGACATGATCAAATCAAACTGACGTATCCCATCTTCATACAGTAGACGGACCCCACACTCCAGTAATTGGAATTTAACTGAGACCTCATTATATTCACTAAACATGTCTTTTTTTCTCTTTTTTTTGCATCCAAACAGGGATCAAATCCATAAATATGTGATCTGAGTTAATGAGCTTCTCATCATACCAACCATGCTAATTGTGGAAGTGATATGTGCATTTAGCTTGCAAACTATGGTTGAAAGAATAAGATGCAATGACAGCACAAAGAGAGAAACCCAAGAACTTGCTATTAGCCCAATATCAAGATAGCTGGAATGTTACTGTAAATCTCTAATTTTGATGGCTAAACCACTTTGGAGTCACAACTCCAGGAAGGCAGAAACTACATGCCCCTTCTGGAACATCAGATGGGTCTACATTATAGAAGACCGGTAAAACAATCAGCCCATGAGTCTCTTTGCATTCAAGTATTTTCACCAGTTCATCCAAACACCACGGAGAAGATGCATAGTTGTCGGAGAAAATTACTACAGACATTCTTGATTCTTCAATCGTTTTCAGAAGGGCAGGCGTAATTTCTTCTCCTCTTTCAAGCCCATCATCAATGAAGGTCTTGATTTTCTTACGACACAAAGCATAATAGAGATGGCTGGTAAAATTATTGCGCGTATCCTTGCCTCTAAAACTAAGGAACACATCATACTTCTATTTATGAGCAACAGCAGATGAAGATGCCATATCAGACAGTTACAAGATCGTGTCTTCCTCAATCACTAAGGATCGAAATCAATAAGTGCTCTCTTTTTTCTCCTAAAGACAAAGAAAGAGCACCCACTTCAACAGCTGAACATTCATTAAGAGAAATTGAAGTCTAAGAGTGCAAGAACCCACACAGCATATATTTATTAGAAAATTCATCGACCTTAACGATGGATATGATCTAGCTTAATTTGGTCACTCGTCACTTGCTACTACTTTCTTTGCAAGGACAGTCACTAGCTGAGCAAAAAGAATTACAGATGGAAGAATTAATATGTTCATGAAACAAACTTATCACACTCATATAGTGTTAATGTTGCTGTCATGTAACAATTAATATTGTTGCTGAAAACATGAAAACAAAAAAGAGCTTGGGATCAGTAGCAACAATGGCAAAGGTTACCTCTCTATGGAGTTTATGAGGTAACTTTAATGATCAAATTGCAGCAATCGGAAAGGGTAGCTGATGAGTAAAGTACAGAGGACTGAAGCTTAGCAGAGTTAACATTTCATATTACTAGCGATGTTATATTTGTCAAAGTTAAAAGTTTAGCAGAGTATTGAGTGGTAATTTCGTGGTAATTTCCTTAGCCGCATCAGAATCAAATGGCATGATTTTCCACTCACACTGGCTGGCCCTCACACTCCCTCCATCTCTCAGGGGACCTTGCTTCCTTTTTAAAAATAAAAAGTAAAAAGTAAAGGGATGATATGTTGCCGATCTTCTTCTGTTCTGTTCTATTCTTTTCTTTTCTTTAATATAATGGACTATGTGTAATCCACTAGAATAATGGAGGGCGCTAAAAGGCAGAAATTATGGTGGAGACTTTTCTTATTGGATGGAAAGAAAAGTTAAGTACCTCACAACTTAGAAAGATACTACTGGATTATCAACACGTGGACAGTTCGGTGACATTGTATCCATTAGAATGTGTAGCAATTACCCATCCATGCTTTGATTATTGTTTAATAATATATTAATTATCTTCGCACAGCAGGTTATATGGTGTTTTTATTTTATTTTTTTAAATAAATCTAAAATGTTGAGATGTAATATCATTTACTATTAAAAATATCATTTATGTCTACATTTGTATTTGTGAGATGCAAATATCATTTACTTTTTTTATTATTATAAAGTGAGATTTCACTTTTTCTTTATAGATTCAGAAAAACACTTTACATGCCAAGATATCATTGTTGATATTGTTTATAACTTTTTCACTTGTTGATATTATAAAGTTAGGCGCTTGAAAACTCTGTCGCGGGGGGTCGCGATGTCGTCTGCCGACAACAGAGGCTCTTTGTCGTGCCTCCTATGGTGAGGTGTGTTGTGTGTTGGGAATGATTTTTTAATTTAATCATAAAATTATGATTAATATTTAGGAGTCGCCACCTAGTATTATGGTCACTAGAAACCTATGATCTGTGAGAGTCTGAGTAAGAAACTAGTTGTGCAAGGGGAAGACGCATCACCCACAGTTTACCTAAGGTAAGTTGCATTGTTGTTTGATTGTTTTTTCTTAGTTAGGTTTCTGTTGGTCTTTTCTAAGGCTAAAGGCAAATCTCTCTTCATGAGAAAGTCTCTACCTTATTGGATTAAATCCTAACTATTCTAAAGTTTGAATTTTAGCATCGCATTTCTACACTTTGTATCTTTAATACTTGAGGGAGTACTTTATCGTGTAATTTTACACCCCACAAATATTAAAGTCTACATCTGGACCCCCAAAAAAAAGATTAGAAAGAGATTTTTGACATGTTGGCCAAATCCTAATGGATAATCGTAAACTGGTTACGATATCCATTTTTGGAATTTTTTTAACATGAAAAATATGCAATTTTTTTTTTTTTTTATGAAAAATATGCTTGGAAAAATTTTAGGATTTGGCTGTATGCGACAAGATATTTTTTTCTTTTTGAAAATGTTTTGAATTTTTTAAAAAAAAATTGAAATATTTTGGAGAAAACCAGTATTTTAATACCGGATTTGTATTTTACAGTGTAAATATACAATCTGATATTATGCAAAATTAGTAGAAAAAATATGCGAGAAAATCATATTTTTTTCAAATGATTTTTTTGAAAATTTTTGGATTTTTTTATTTTTTAAATATTATAATACACACACACACACAATTCACGTCCTACATGAACAGGAGGACGTGAATTATAATTCATGCCTACTATTCACACAGTGAACAACAAGGAAGGAAGAATAAGAGGAGGAGGAGGAGGAGGAGGAGGAGGAGGAAGGGGAGAGATGGCGGACAACCTGGAGCTGCAGTGTTCTGGCCGAGGTTGATGGTGTGTTGCCGATGGTTTCAACGATGGAGCTGGTGGCGGGTGGCAGAGTAGGAAGAAAGAAGAAGAAGAAAACGGGAGGAGCTGCAGAGAGGAGAGAGAAAGGTTAACGGTGGCTCTAGGTGGTCGGTAGGTGGCTTCCTGATGTGGAGCTGATGTTGGGAAGACTAGTGATGAGGGTGGTGGTGGCTGAAGGCCATGGCGGAGAGAGAAAGAAGAAAGAAGACTCGTTGCAGAGAAAAAAAAAACTGGGAGAAGGCTGGTTTTTTGCAAATTTTGGACCCGATTTTCTCCTCCCTCAGGCCATCAAATCCGCCTCTATTTATAAGCAATGGAAGAGGGCAATCTTGTCTACGTTGGGGAAAAATTTCAACCCTTGATTCAGTTGGAAAGGATCCCAACCGTTGGCTCAAAGTAGGCATGATGCACTGTCAAAACTGTAGAAACGACTGCCTGAGTTGGCATGTTTAGGCCGGCGCCGTCTTGCTGCCATTTAGACTGATCTGTTTACTTGAAGATGTATAGAAATTGTAGGGGATCATTAGCGTGCAAGATTTGTCAACTTTGGTGGCTGGTAGGTACACTAAATTCAGCTGCAAAATAAGTAATCGAACCAGCTTTTTTCATAAAAAAGTGAAGAAGATAATGAACAGTCTTTTGGCCAAATTTCATTTCAGTCCACCATCTGTCAATTTCTTTCAATGAAACCCCTAATTGACCATCAAACTTTCAATTGCTTCCAATTTGACCCCTAATTTCAACCAATTAACTTAGTAAAAATTAAATTTGATCTCTTAAAATTTCAATCTTCTCAATTAAACCTAAATTAGGCTCCCAAACTTAATTTTTTTACCAATTAAGCCCCAAATAAAACTAATTTGACCCATTTAAAGTATAATTAAGTCCTTACACTTAGTTAAATCCTTTAATTGGATCCAAATTAATTCTTAAAACATAATTAAAAATTCAATTTGGCCCATGATTAAATCAAATTGGCCTATTAAAAATTTAATTATGTCCTTGGACTTATTTTTTCACTAATTAAACCCGAAATAAAATTAATTTGACCCATTTAAAGTATAATTAAGTCCTTGCACTTAATTAAATCCTCTAATTGGACCCATATTAATTCTTAAACATAATTAAAAATTCAATTTGGCCCATGATTAAATCAAATTGGCCTATTAAAAATTTAATTATGTCCTTAGATTTAATTTTTATACAAATTCGTCTAATAATCATTTAATTTGACTTTGAATTTGCATTGTTTTCTCCTTTTTTGGGCATAATGGGGTACAAAAAATTGCAACTTAATTCCCCGGCCTACTTTCTTCATATTGCCAACCTTTATTTTATTTTTTTCATTTTTATTTTGAAAAAGAAGTTATTTTTCAGAAATAACCCAGAATTGGGTTATGACAAACTCAATCAACAAAAATTATAAAAATATTACATGATTGCCATTATAATTAAATTAATGTTTAAAAAAACTTTAACGGTTGAAATATTACTACTTACAAATGAAACCATTTTTTTTTCTACTTAGACTTAATGCACCGTTTCAATCATAGTTATTAAATCTAAACCGACCTCGCGAGTCAATCTGATAATTAAACCAATCTAAGTAAGGCAAAAAATTAGAATGAATAAAAACTCAGTTCACCTATGGTTTAGGCGACTCGGCAAAACCCGGTTGAGATTTTTTTTTTCTTAATTGGTATTAATTTGTTCTTGAAATCTCACAATTTTATTAACATAATTTTTGGGAGTCAACAAGCATTATTTTTAATAGAGTAATGGGCAAGATTGATGTGTGTGTATATATATATACATATATAGCAAAATAAATTAAAAATTTTATGAGGACAAAAAATGACTTGTATTCAGTTGTATTTCGACCATGCCCTTCATTTTTTTTTTTAAAATGAGTGGTATACGTGTAATGAAAATTAATAATTTATAAATAGTTTATATTCACATGGATTGTTTCTTAATTTTTTTTTATATGAAATATTAAAACTTTAATTTAAAAAAAATCGAATTGATTTAGGTTGATCAACTTATATAACCCGAGATCAGACTCGGCCAGATCAACCCCCGGGTCAGATAATTATGGTTTTAACCCGCGAGAGAAGTAATTTGCATCTCCTCTAAAAACAAGATTAAAAGATCTTAAACCCTATGGAAAAACACTTTATCTCCATACCCATGAGCATTATTCATTGGAATACTACAAAGATGATTTTTACCCTCTACCAAAAACATTTAGCAATGGCTTCCAAAAGAATTGAAGTTTTTATGCATGGCCCCTTTGTTATATTTTAAATTGATTAGGGATAAATAATTTTTTTTTTCATATTAATTGCACTGTAAAACGACTAAAATACCATTGAAAGCAGAAAATCTAAACCTGACGCAAAAGAGGTATTTTTATTTTTTTTAAAATGGTTTTTTTTCTTTATTATTGTTGCTACCCAATTTTTGACCCATGTTTTGATATATTTTCAAAAAAATCCAAAAAATTGAGAAAAACAAAGAAAATCCAAAAAAATATGTTTTTTAATATATTTTCGTCATTTTAGCATTTTCAACGTCGTCTAAAAAAAGAATTTAAATTGTTAAAAGATTTTCAAACGCGTTCGACTTTTCACGCGTCATTTTTAAATCATTGATTTTTCGCATTTGAGTGGACGTTGATATTGCTCGTTTTCAAAAAAATACAAAAAAATAAGAAAAATCAAAATTTACAAAAAAGAAAGAAGTTGAGGGACCAAGTTGAAAAACCTAGCAAATGTTTTCCTATAAATACCATGCTAAACTGATTTTTGAGAGAGGGAGGCTAATTTTGGAAACACCAGAAAATACAACAAAAAACCCTAAACCACAAAAAACCCTAAAATCCATCTCTAACCAAAGGGAGCCGCCGGAGCCCCCTACCGTTTGGATTTTTTATTTTTCTCTTCTTCCTTCCCCCAGCCACAGCTCCCCCAAACCCGGCCAAACAGCACCCAAACACACCGGTTTATTTTTCTTCTTCCTCTTCTCCAGCCGGCTGGCCAAGCCACACCGCCACCTCCCTCAGCTTTTGTTTTCCTTCTTCAACCGGACCTTTCAGCAGCCGCAAGGCCTCCATTCCCCATTTTTCTCCTCCCCACAGACTAGTGGCCGGACCGGCTTCCACTGAACCCAAGCCACCAGCAGCAGCCTCGCTGTCCTCTTCATCTCCGCCTGACCAGCCTTGCAGCGGCGTCTCCTCCACCGAAGCGGCCAGCCACGGACCCGTCTCCTTCCCACAGCAGCCGACCACCACATCCGAAGACCAGTCCCTTTCTCTGCCTCCTCACCGTCAGCCGAAGGAGAAAGAAGGGTCGGTGATCTACCCGATCCAGCGGGTAACGGACCGCACGAGTAGCCGGTGGGCGACTCTCCTCTCCACACCGAAGCTCAGTCGCCGGCCGCCCCTTGGACATACTGGGCGCCACCTGAAGCAGAGGAGAAGAAGAACACAACAGACCCATTTGCAGATCCGAAACGGAGAAGACGAATCTGAAGAAGAAGAGGAAGGAGCAGATCAGAGAAGAAAGAAAGAACAAAAAAATCAGATCCGCGAAAAACAAAGAAATAAAAGCTTAAAATCGACTGTTTGTGCGTTTGTTTTTTTGTTGTAGATGATGTGGCTTCTTACCGTCTGCGGGGAGGGAAAAGGAAGAAGAAGCAGAATCCGGCCAACCCTTTTTTCCGGCGTTCTCGCGACGGCGCGTGGGCTCACGCGCCGCCGCCGCCCGAGCACTGTGCACACACCTAGCAGCCTCCCTCATCACTGTTCAGGCAGACCCAGAATGCTTTTCAGATTTGTGTTTCTTGAATTTTAGGGATTATTTTGTAATTTTGAGTTGTTGTAATTTTTTTTATTTAGTATTGAATTTTTATTTGTATTTTGTAAATATGGATGTAAAAGAAAAGAAAAGAAAAAAGAAAAAAAGAAAAGAAACAAAAATAGTGGAAGTGTATGTGTGTGTGTTTGTATGTGTTTTATTTTTTATATATATTTTATTTTTTAATGATAAAATTGCAGATATCAAAAGAAGAATTTAATATTTTGATTGGATCACGGTTAAGAATTATTAACTTATACGTAAGTGATATTTCTAATTTCCAATGAAAAGACAATTATTAAAACTTCTTTAACACATCAAATTCGCGAAGCAGCTTACCTCAGGTAGGGTGTGTTAGGGGTGCTAATACCTTCCCTAACCACAACCAGTCCCGTACCCGTGAATCTCTGACCAGACCAGTATATCCGGTTTCCTAGTAGCCTTCAATAAATTACTAGGTGGCGACTCCAACGAACCAATTCAAGCAAACAACCATACAACGAGACATAAATCGCCAGCCCGATGCCGCCGACTGATTTTTTTCGGGGTGCGACAATTATAATTTAAGCTAAGAGGCAATTAATATAAAAGATAATAAACAATTAAAATATATGATAAAATAAACAAAATACCTTTAAATAAAAACATTTAATCATGAAGACAAGGGGTGTTCTAGTTTTAACTATCGTAGCAACAACAACAATAATATATTAAAGTTTTCTACTGTAAAACCCAAATGTCATTTATTATGCCTTCTCTTTTGTTCATCTAATGCTCCGGGGAAAAACATAGCCAAAATAATCATCACGTCTCATGCCTTGTAACCTTTCTCTCTTGGCTTGGAACACTGCTTTCAGTTCATCTCGATCCGGAGGATGAAAACAAGAGTCGTCTTGCATGCTGAAATCAAAGTGATCCATCTCATTGGCATGCAGTAGATGGACCCCACACTCAACCACTTGACAAAAATCTGATAGTAAGAGAGTGCCGTTCATATCTTCCGGCTGGAATTCAACTGAGACCTCGCTGTATTTACTAAACGTATCCTTTTCTTTGGCAACCAAACAGGGATCCAATCCCACGAATATGTGTGCTGGGTCGTTGCCCTTGTCATCAAACCAACCATCGAGATAGCAATAGAGATCACGACTATCACCATGTTTATTGCGGAAGTGATATGTGCATTTAACTTGCAACTCAAAGTTGAAAGAAGAAGATACAATGACAGCGCAAAGAGAGAAACCCAAGAATTCGCTATTAGCCCACTGTGAAGATAGCTGGAATGTTACTGTAGATCCCCAACTTTTATGGCTAAACCACTCCGGAGTTATATCTCCAGGGAGGTAGAAACTAGGTGGCCTAGGGCAGAAACTAGGTGGCCTAGGGAGGCAGAAACTAGGTGGCATAGGGAGGCAGAAACTAAATGGCCTAGCTGGAACATCGGGCAGCTGTTATCACAATTCAAATAGCATCTTTTTAAAATGAGAAGAAGGAAATAGAAAAGTATATCAGAGGTTTAAGAAACAAACCTGAAGGTCCGCCAAGAATTCATAGGTCCTATACATGATAGAATAATCCTGTCTATTGACTTGGAGCCTTGCTCTCTTGGCTTGGAACATTGCTTCCAATCCATCTTGATCCTGAGGATAAAAACGATAGTATCTCTGCATGATGAAATCAAAGCGATATATCTCATTGGCATGCAGTAGGCGGACCCCACACTCAACCACTTGACAAAGATCTAATGGTAAAAGATTGCCGTTCTTATCTTCCAGTTGGAACTCAATTGAGACCTCGCTATATTCACTAAACGTATCCTTTTCTTTGGCAACCACACAGGGATCAAATCCCATGAATATGTTCATGCGCTTCTCATCATACCAACCATGGAGATAGCAATAGAGATCATGGCTATCACCGTGCTCATTGCGGAAGTGATATGTGCATTTAACTTGCAACTCAAAGTTGAAAGAATAAGATGCAATGACAACGCAAAGAGAGAAACCCAAGAACTCGCTATTAGCCGAATGTGAAGATAGCTGGAATGTTACTGTAGATCCCCAACTTTGATGGCTAAACCACTCCGGAGTCGCGTCTCCAGGGAGGCAGAAACTAGATGGCTCGGCTACAACATCAGGCAGCTGTTACACAATTCAAATAGCATCGTTTTAAAATAAGATGAAGGAAATAAAAAAGTATATTAAAGGTTTAAGAAATAGACCTGAAGGTCCGCCAAGAATTCATAGGTCCTACGCATGACAAAATAATCCTCCCATCTATCAGCTTGGAACCTTGCTCTCTTGGCTTGGAACCTTCCTTCCAATTCATCTTGATCTAGAGGATAAAAACGAGAGGAGTCTGACAATATCAAATGAAAGCGTTGTATCTTATCTTCATCATTAGCATGCAGTAGATGGAGCCCAAACGCCCCACCGTCATACAGTAGATGGACCCCACACTCAATCACATGACAACAATGAAATAAATTGTTTTCTAGGTGGAATTCAACTGAGACCTCGCTATATTCACAAAATGTATCATTTTCTTTGGAATCCACGCATGGATCAAATCCCATGAATATGCATGTTGAGTCGATGCGCTTCTCATCAAACAAACCATGGAGATCGCGATCGAGGTCATGGAAACCATGGAGATAGCAATCGAGGTCACGGCTATCACCATGCTTATTGCGGAAGTGATATGTGCATTTAACATGCAACCTTTGCCAGGCAGAATCAAAACTATAAGGGACAAAACCAAATGCAATGACTGCGCAAAGAGAGAAACCCAAGAACTCGCTATTAGCCCAATTTGAAGATAGCTGGAATGTTACTGTAGATCCCCAACTTTGATGGCTAAACCACTCCGGAGTCGTGTCTCCAGGGAGGCAAAAACTAGATGGCCCGGCTACAACATCAGGCAGCTGTTACACAATTCAAATAGCATCATTTTAAAATTAAGATGAAGGAAAGAAAAAAGTATATCAGAGGTTTAAGAAGCAAACCTGAAGGTCCGCCAAGAATTCATAGGTCCTACACATGACATAATAATCCTCCCATCTCATGCCTTGGAACCTTGCTCTCTTGGCTTGGAACATTGTTTGCCATTCATCACCATTCATAGGATAAAAACAAAAATAGTCTGACCTGATCAAATCAAAGCGATGTGTCCCATCTTCATACAGTAGACGGACCCCACACTCATGTACTTGACAAAGATCAAATGGTAAGAGATTTCCGTTCATAAATTCTGGTTGGAACTCAACAGAGACCTCACTATATTCACTAAACATATAATCTTCTTTGGCAACCACACAGGGATCAAACCCCACCAATATGTGTGCTGAGTTGATTCGCTTCTCATCATACCAACCATGGAGATAGCAAACGAGGTCACGACTTTCACCGTGCTTATTGTGAAAGCGATATGTGCATTTAACTTGCAAACTATGGCCGACAGAACCAAATGCAATGACAGCGCAAAGAGAGAAACCTAAGAACTGGTTATTAGCCCAATGTGAAGATAGCTGGAATGTTACTTTTAGATCCCCAAACTTTGATGGCTAAACCACTCCGGAGTCACATCTGCAGGGAGGCAGAAACTACATGCCCCTTCTGGAACATCGGGCAGCTGTAAACACAACTCAAATAACATCTTTTTTAAATGAAAGGTGGCAAATAGAGAAAAAAAAGATCTATATCAGAGGTTTGAGAAACAAACCTGATGGTATAAACCTTTTGGTGTAAAGTTGAAATTTCAATAATGAGTAAGCCAAGATTTGATTGAACCAACGCGATCTCGAGCAATTAGTGAAAATGAATTCAAAAATGTTCCCCTCAACTGCAGTTGATGAGCTGTGGTGGAAGCCCTGGTAATGATTCAAACTCTCGCAATTATCTGCATCCAACTTTGATAGTCGTGGTGGAAGCTCCGGTAATGATTCAAGTCTCTTGCAATTCCTTAATCCTAGATATTGCAACTCCAAGAGTTTATTGATGCTTATAGGTATAGTCTTAAAATCATTTCCACTTAGATCTAACACTTCCAGTGACGAAAAACGACCAAGACTGTCCGGCACTTCCGATAGACTACAACCATCTAGATTGAGCTTACGCAAACAATCTAAATCCACGCATCTCTCGGGCAATTGCAAGTCAACAAAACATTCGATGTCTTTTAGATATTTGCAGTTTCCCACTTCCAAGCAGGCAAGTCCCATCAGATTTCCAATCGGTGAAGGCAACTTTGTTATGCTTGTCTGTTCTAAATAGAGATATCTCAAACATACCATCGGCTCCAAAACTTCTGGAAAATTCCAAAATTGGACGCAACCTGAGAGATTAAGCCTCTCCGGTTTTCTCAACTTGCAGATGCTGCTTGGAAGAATCTCAAATTGTTTGCAGTTTCTGAGGTGCAATTCAGCAAGATCACACAAACATTCTATTGAGGAGGGAATCTCTCGTATTGCTGTCCAATCTAAATACAGCTCCCTTATATTTCTTGACACCTTTGGAAACTCCGTGATACTAGAGCAACCGGAAAGATCAAGTTTTTCAAGGCATCCCAACTTAGAAACCGCACTCGGCAGATTCTTTAGCCTGTGGCAGCCAACTAGATCTAAATAAATGAGTTCCCTTAGATCACCAATTGAAGATGGAAGTTCTTCTATTGCAGTTCCATTCAAGTACAAGTATCTTATATTCCTCGAAAAATCAGGAAGCCTACTGATAGATGAGCAGCCAGAGATGTCAGCAATTCGAAGAGATTTCAACAAATACATGTTTTCTGGAAGATTCACCAGGAGGTTGCAGTTCTTCAAATTCAACGCAACAAGTCCACCGAGTTCCACAATTGATTGGGGAAGCTCGTCAACAGCAGTCTCATTTAAATTTAAATATGTCAGTTTCCTTG
Source organism: Populus alba (assembly GCF_005239225.2). Taxonomy (NCBI): domain Eukaryota; kingdom Viridiplantae; phylum Streptophyta; class Magnoliopsida; order Malpighiales; family Salicaceae; genus Populus; species Populus alba. The sequence continues at coordinate 16,739,935 of NC_133302.1, read as the reverse complement.
CAGTCTCGGGGCACTTCTTGAGATTTGCGCAACCAGAAAGGTTCAGAGTCTCCAGACAACTTGAATTAATTCTACTGGGAAGATTGATTAGTCTTTTGCAGCCTCTCAAATCTAAATCAACAAGCTTGTCCAGATGCTGAACGGATGAAGGAAAGTTAACCAAACTTTTACAGAATTGAAGATTCAATCTCTCAAGGTTTCTGGCCTTTGAAAGGTCTGGCATGAAAGTCATGTGCTCGCAATTGCTGAGGTTGACATCTTTTAAATTGACGAGATTCTGAAACAAAATGAAATCAACAGAAAGAAATTACACGTGCATACCACAATAAATTTCAAAGAAAGAACTATGCATGCATGGAGTTATTTTAGAATACCTGGTCTCCTCTCCACAGTTGGTTAACCTTGCTAGATGATAGGTTAATTTCAACAAGGTTCTGTGGACGAAAATTGCTAGGCAAAGATGTCAAAGGGTATCCATCCCAATGGAGATACCTCAACTCTTCAGAAAGAGACTCGAGGCCATGAGGAAGGTGCACTCTGCATTTAACTCCAGCTTCAGAATTATAAATTTTAGCAGTCGAAGTTTATACATCCTTTCCAGGGCTGTAGAACTCAACTCGATTTCTCTTATTTTTGAAACATCCAAGAATATCCCTTCAACTTTTCCAGTTCCCTGAAAACCATTGAAGGAGAAACAAAGTTTAAGTAAGATTTTAAACTTACTATTACAACCATATTGCATTGCGTATGAAAAGGAAAACTTTCGTGTATATGAATCTCACCAGATTATTGGTCAACACTTGATATACATCTTTAGGACTCCACAATCTGCTTTGTCTTCCTAGCTTCGTCAAGAGATTCTTTTCGAACGACTTCATGGGCCATTTCTTGCAAAAGATCATGCATTTCAACCTTGTCATCTGAAATTTTAATGAGACACCTGTCAATGAGAACACTAAATCCAGTTTCTGTTTTTGAAACCGCAGCCATCTAGTATCCGCTTTACAAAATCAACTCGATGCCCTCTAAAGAAACATGCAATGTCGAGAAATATACTCTTCGTGTTATTATCTCGTAGTGCATCAAAGCCTATTCTCAGCAAGTCATAAATATTCAGCTCAGGAAAGCTTTCAATCTCATTTAATTGAGATTCCCAAAAATGTCTCCCTTTGTCAAATAAGAAGGAACCCAAAACTTGAAGAGCTAACGGGTTCCCTTTGGCATAGTTTATTGCCTTGATTGACAACTCCATATAAGCTTTTGGGGGGTGGTTTCCCTTAAAAGCATTCAAGCTAAAGAGTTGAAGAGCTTCGTGGGAGTTTAATTCCTCAACATCGTATATTTCATCAGCTACATTCTTAAGTACTTGCCTGTCTCTTGATGTCACAACCACAACGCTGCCTTCACCAAACGAACGCTCTTCAATTAAATGCTGGAATTGTCGTACATCATTCACATCATCCAAAACAAGGAGAACTTTTCTTTTGAAGGAGTCTATCCTGGATGATAGTACGTCCTATATGTGGTGTGCCAACGCGAAGATTTTTCTTCCTCCAGTAAATTTAGAAAAGAAGTTCATCTCGTAGATCACTTAATGGACCCTTTTCTGATTCCTGCCTTATGTTCGGAAGAAAGTGGCAGACTTCATATTGACTTGAGATGCTATAGAAGAAAGCTTCCGCGATAGTTTGTCTTGCCTATACCACCCATGCCCCAAATTCCTATTGTGCGGATATGAAGTCTGGGGATATGAGGTCTGGGGATAGATAGTAATTCGTTGATTTGCTTAATGCGTGAATCTACTCCAACCAAACCTCTTAACTTGCATGGGGAAGCAAGATTTAACCTTTTTTCAAGATAGTTTGCACAACTTCTGTTACTAGTTTGGACTCCGGACTGCAAAAAATGAAAGAAAGCATCTTTAACTCAAATTGTATCTTTACGTCGGATATAAAAATCTGTAAGAAACTGGTAATGTATGGGAGTGAATTTTTTTTTATTATAAGCAAAATGTTGTCGAAGGTGAGGCTTTTGAACTCAAGATCTCCCCCTTCGATATTGTACCATTAAGGTGCAAGTCCATTGGCTGTTGAGGAAGCTAGTTTTCCACTAAAAACAGAACAGACTTGTGCCTTTTCAAGCAACAAGTACTATGAACTAAGAAGCACAAATGATTTACAGGAGAAAAAAAAAAAAACTATAAATGCACAAGAAATTTTAATTGCTATAATTCCAGAAGAAAAAAAAAGGTTGAAGATGAGAATCTATAGTTACCTAGTAACCTGTGAATCCCATCCAGATATACTGGCTGCATATGTCAAGCCAGCCCTCCACCTTGGCACCTTGTCCATCTTCCCCTTGAAATTTTTTTCAAGCTCGGCAAAAGCATTTTCAAAACTCCCAGTCTGTTCATCAACTTCAGATGGGTCCACATGATAGAAGACCGGTAAAAAACAATCTGCCCATAAGTCTCTTTGCATTCAAGTATTTTCACCAGTTCATCCACACACCACGGAGAAGATGCATAGTTCTGGGAGAAAATTACTACAGAAATTCTTGATTCTTCAATCGTTTTTCAGAAGGGGCAGGGGTAATTTCTTCTCCTCTTTCAAGCCCATCATCAATGAAAGTCTTGATTTTTCTTACGACACAAAGCATCATAGAGATGGCTGGTAAAATTATTGCGCGTATCCTTGCCTCTAAAACTAAGGAACACATCATACTTCCATTTATGAGCAACAGCAGATGAAGATGCCATATCAGACAGTTACAAGATCGTGTCTTCCTCAATCACTAAGAATCGAAATCAATAAGTGCTCTCCTTTTTCTCCTAAAGACATACAAAGAGCACCCACTTCAACAGCTGAACATTCGTTAAGAGAAATTGAAGTCTAATAGTACAAGAACCCACACACCTTATATTTATCAGAAAATTCCTCAAACTCTTAACGATTGATATATACTAGCTTAATTTGATATGATCAATCTTAATTTGATCACTTGTCACTTGCTATATACCAATGCTAGCTTGCTATTACTTTCATCGCAAGAACAGTCACTAGCTGAGCAAAAAGAATTACAGATGGAAGAATTAATACGTTCATGAAACAAACTTATCAAACTCGTATATATAATCTTAAATAAAGAAGACGCATGAACCAGAAAGACTTACCAACAGATCATAAGAACAGTTGACTTGTGTTTTCCATCAGCAAACAATACAAAGAAGCTGATTATTGTTGATGATGAGAGATGATTTTTCTTGTCTATTGCCTTCTGCTACTCCATCAAGTAAATTCTTACAGACAATCTAATCTCATCGTTATCTAAATGAAAGATGGTTTGATCAAGAAATATGTGAAAGTGAGAAGACTTAGGAGTCAATACCAATTATTGATCAAGAAACAGGTGCAAGTGAGAAGACTTTGGGGTCAATACCAAATACGTCGCCCAATGGACTTGCCAATGGCAACGGTACCCTGCAATAGCCTATGATTTGTTTTTTCTTTTTTCTTTTTTAGTTTCCAATGGATGGGCTTCCTAACGTAATTTGTTAGGGTCTTCCTAACGTATTTTTGTTTTTTAAAGTTAACTAGTCAGTTGCCTACCATTTTTTTTTATATTTAGATTAACGAAGTAATACTGAAGTAAAAAACTATTAAAAATAAAACTTTACAAAAAATATATATTTTATAATTGATGATAAAATAATGTTCATTTCAGCTGGTAATTCTATTAAATAACATGTATCATCTAGTTTTATAATTTAATTTAATTCTTATTTTCCTAAAGAAAAAAGTAATTAATCCCTTAACATTGCTTTGCTTTATGATTTGATCTTGGTTATTTGTTTTTCATGCATACACATGAAATTCTTGATGTGTCGTTTAATCTCTTGGTTAATTCTTGATTTGGAAATGCAAAATTTAATTTTATTGATTTTAAAAAATTATAATTTAAATAACCAAATTTAAAGATTAAAAAAAATATTTAGTTTTTTTTTGTCAAGATTAGGGATTGATTTATATGGTTAGGGGAAGTTCATGTCCTGTTTTTATTTTAGTCCCTTAATTGTTTAATCTCTTGGTTAATTCTCGGTTTGGGAAAAGCCAATTTCAATTTTATTGATTTCAAATAATTATAACTTAAATAACCAAATTTGAAGATTAAAGAAAATATTTAGTTTGAATTATGTCCATTTATGTTTTTTGCTTGAACATACTAAAGAAATTGCCCATTTTTTTTTTATTTTTATGACTTTGGGCATTTATCATAGGCTGATAAAAGAGAAAAGAGAAGTTATAGTAATTGATTCTGGGATTTCAGAGGTCAAGTCATCATGGGTTTAATTAATTAATTAATTATTAATTAATTAATTCGGATAAATGGGTCGGTCATGACGCCCAATTATTTAGAAGACGAAGCTTTATCCTTTTAGTTTGGTCCATCGTTGCAAAAGCATTCCCTTTTTGTTTTTTGTTTTTTTTTTCAAAACTCACCACCTTAACATCTTGGCTGCAAACATTAATTTGATATTTATAAAAAATATTGAAGTTAATCATTCTTTGTGTGCGTTTGTAATAGAGGTGTGGTTGATTTTTTTGTTGCAATTTATATAAAAAAAACATGTATTTTTTTTATTTTTAATTAGATATAATTTATACTTTAAGAAAATTATACCTTAAAAAAACCCAACCATATCCCTATCTGAAACACACTCTTAATTACATTACCTCAGTGACGTCTGCATTCAAACACCAAGATAATTGTTATCCTCCACTCCTCTGTCAAGTAAACCACATGACCTCAGCGGCCAGGAGTTTAGACTTTAGACACATCAAGCCACACATTGAAGAGGAGAAGTCACATGAGATCACAAGCACTACTTCCTCTGCTCCAAATTAATTCATGTGTTTAATTTTTTTGTTTATAATTTATTATACACACTTAAAAACATAACCATATAAACTAGGGGTGTTCAAAAAAACCGACCAACCGATTAAACCGAGAAAACCGAGAAAAAATTAACCGAAAAAACCGAACCGATAAAAAAACCGAATAAACCGATTAAAAATTTTAAAAAAATCATCCGGTCCGGTTCGGTTCCGGTTTTAAAAAGCTTAAACCGATTGAACCGGACTAAACCGAACCTCCCTCCCCTTTGAAACGCATTTCAACAATTTAATTAACTTATTTCAATAATTTAATCTGTCGGCCCCCCCTCCAATACATTTCACCCCACTCACCCTCTCCCTTCCCTTTTCCCCAAAACATTTCACCCCACTCACCCTCCCCTTCCCTTTTCCCCAAAACATTTCACCCCACTCACCCTCCCCCTTCCCTCTTCCCCAAAAGTTTTCTTTTATTTTATTAGTTTCGGTTTTTCTGGTTTCTAAGGCTAAAAAACCGATCCGAACAGAACAAAACCGGTTCGGTTTGAACCGGTTTTCGGTTCGGTTCGGGTTATATTAACAAGAAATGATATTTTCCGGTTCGGTTGAATTTTTATGTTAAAACCGGACCGAACCGGACCGTGAACACCCCTAATATAAACTAAAAATTATTTAACATATTTAATTAATTCACTACCAGAAAAATCAATAAATACAAACGGAAATACCGAGGGAATATTTCCGTCGATAAATTTTCGAGGGATTTTACCGATGGACATATTCCCTCGGTATATACCGAGGGAATTACCGTGGGAAAAAAAATTAAAACAAAGCAAAAAAAAAAAATGATTCGTCGGTAAATCCGTTGGTAAACTGTGAACATTATTCATCATGTCAATTACAAAGGGAATCACCGATGAAATTTTTCAGAGAACTCCAGAACTGTTCACTTTCCAATTGCACTGTTAATTGTTGTTCTTTACGAACAAAATCACCGATGGATTGAAAAATTGTCGGTGTTATTTGGTAGTTTTCTGAAAAAATTCAATTGATTTAAAATTTTCATTTAAAAATTACAAACAGAATCACCGACGGATTGAAAAATTGTCGGTAATTGTTGGTGGTTTCTGAAAACTTTTTACGAAGTTGAAAATTTATATTAAATATTACCGGTGGAATAATTAAAAAATATTAATATTCAATTATCCGTCTGTAAATCCGTTGCTAACGCACCCTAATAAAAAACTTGAATCCGCTTCTTTCACAAGAGACAGACTCATTTCTTCTTCTTCTTCTTCTACTTCTACTTCTACTTCTACTTCTTCTTCACTATATGTAAAAAAACATCGATATCTATTTCCTTCTCTTCTTTTCTCTTCTCATCTCCTTCTCTTTTCCTTCATGCTCGGGTATGTGTTCTTCTTCTTTCTTTTTTTATCCTCTTAGTTTTTTTAAAATTAATATGCTTTACAAATTTTTTTTTTCTCTCCTTAGCTTCACTTGCAAGTACATTAAGGTAAGCTTTTTCTTTTTTCATGATTTTTTTCACTATATGTTGTTGTGAGACTTTTTTTTTTTTTCATCTAAGATCAATTTTTAGTTGATTTATTTATAGGATTTTTAAATTTTTAGCAATTGCAACTTCATTTTTTTCATATGAATTTTTTAAGTTGAATTTATTTTTTTGTTTTATTTATTTGTTGCAAATTTGTTTAAGTTGATTTTCTTATTATTTTTTCCAAGCATTTTGAGTATATATTATACAGTGTTGATTTATGTTAATTTAATTATTTTATAAAATGAATTTTTTAAAAATGCTTTTAAATATTTACCGACGGAAATTTTCGTCAATAAATCCATCGATAAATCCGTCAATAAATCCGTCGGTAATAAAAAATATTATTACCGACGCGTCTGTTCCGTCAGTAAATTCATCGCTAATAATATTTTGTATTACCGATGGATTTATCGACGGACAAAAAATTACCGACAAAAGATTCACCGACGGACATATAAAGTAGTTATATAGATAAAGTAGTCTTTAGAATGTAATTTATTCGAATATTTGATTTTCAATTTTTGTTTTACCACAATTCAATTATGAATGAAGTTTAAGAAATACATTCAAATAATGCTTAATTAAAAGCACCCTTTTAACTTTTTTTCCTCATCAATTTAACTTTTAAAGTTGTTTAATAATATTGACTATATATTACCCTGCAACACTAAAAAAGAATAAGATTTTTTTTATTAAATTTTATTGTTAAAAGTAAAGAACTTTAATATATATTCTTAGTCAATTTATAATAATTTTCCTGTTGTGGCTTATTCTGCAAAGGCGCGTATGACAGGGTGCAAGTTGCTATTTGAGAGCTGATAGCAACACTTAATTTTCTAGTTTGTACATACAGCAGGTTTTCTGTGGTTTTGTTTTTTTTTTTTTTTAAATAAGAGACGAATAATATATTATCCATCCTTTTAATTTTTTTAAAATAAATAAATAGATTAGGCCAGACATTGGACTCTCTCTCTCTTAGTTTTCCCCATAAATAATAATAATAATAATAATAAATTATTCATGAAGATTCAATTAAACTTAGTGCTTTATAATTAAAATTTTTAAATGTACTCTAAAAATAATTGTATTACATTTATGATTTTTTAAGCTTTCAATCACATAAAATATAAATATAGTATTTTAATATTTTTTATTAACTTGTTTTAATAATTATAAAATATTTTTGTTTTAAAAAAAAAACAATAATATCAATATATTGTTTTAGATTTTTAAAAAAATTAGATCTCTCACATCATAACGTGGAAAAAGCATTCCCTAAGTCAAGGGAAAGCCCGGTTTAGGATATAAACATAGGCCCAAACTAAAAGGCCTGCCTAATTAGGATATTATTATGCACCCACACAGATTCAATCCACCTAAACAGGAGATCTTATGGTCTCGTTAAGCAATGGAGCGATATTTCACTATTCTAGAAAAATATGAAAAAAAAAAAATTATGTTCAAATAATACAATGAAAAAGAAAAGAAAAGGAAAAGTGTTTTTTTTTCAAGATCTGAATCCATGTCGGTAAAAACATGTTGGGAATGGTTTCCCAGATTTTCTCCCCCCTGCAAAAAGTTAATAAAAACTGCGCATCTCAAAGAATCTTCAACTAAATGATGCTTTTGAACAAAAAATGCCCTCCTAACTTTTGATTATGTCAATTATATCCTATATCATCTGTTAAACTTTTTTCAATTTATAAATTAAGGATGTTAAGATACAATGTAGTGGTTGTTTATTAAAATATTTTTTATTTAAAAAAATATTAGAATATATTTTTTTAAAAAAAATATTTATGTTATCAATACTTTAAAATGATTTAAAAATATTAAAATAATATAATTTAATAAAACAATAATTTAAAATTCACACTAAAACATCCGTAATTTGCTGCACCCTCGTAATGATCTCTTTGTCGTAATATCCATCTATCAATTGATTATGTCAATTATATCCTATATCATAAACTTTTTTGGATTTGTAAATTAAGGATGTTTTGGAGTATTGTAGAGCTTGATTTTTAAAATATTTTTTTAAAAAAAAATTAAAATATTTTTTAAAATTTATATTTAAAATCAACATATCAAAATAATTTAATAAAAATTAATTTAAAATTAACTCTAAAACACCCCTATGCACTTTCATCATGATCTCTTTGTTCTACTATCCATCTATCAATTGATTTGATGTTCAAGTTTTCATATATTCATCTTTTCTTACAACTAAAAGAAAAATAAAGTCAACAAGCATAATAAGCGCCTTATTAATCTCATTTTTATATTATTATTAATAAGTGTATTTTTTAATATTACAATAAATGATGTTTTATAAAAGTGTTTTTTATTTAAAAATGTATTAAAATATTTTTTATATTAGTATATCAAAATTACTGGAAAAAACTAAAATAAAACATTAACTTATTTTTTTAAGAAAATATATTTGTAAAAAGCCTCCAAAATGAAATTTACTATGATTCCAAACACTTCGAAATATCTTTATTTACATTTCAGCTGTAACTTTTCAAATGCAATCACTTTCTCTTAGAATAAACAAGTGAATTTCAAATTAGTTGTCTAATAAAAACAACAGGAGTGGCCGGCAGGGGCCCCAGCCCGTGCAAAAATTATTTTTTTCCCTGCCTCTCTCTTAAATAATTATAAATTTTAGCTCTATAATTATTAAATTTTAACTCTTGCCCTTTCTAATTTTTTGTTTTTTAATTTGATCCTCCAATTCTAATGCGCAAGCTCCACTCCACCTCTGGAAACAGCCTAAAAAAAGTATAATACCTCTTACCAGTGCTAAAAAAATAAAATAAAAAACCCTAAAGTTATGTAAGAATTCATAATAAAACTCAATAGAATTGTGAAGCATCAACTAAAATAACTGCTGCCCTAGAGACGACGTGGGCCATCGGCTCTTGTATTTTTAAATTACGGCCTGGTTGGGTGGTTAATTCGAGACTTTGCTAATCTGATGTTGAAATTAGATTGGGTTTATAAAAAAATAAAAATAGTTAAAATTTTGGTTTATCCGATTAACCTGGTGGTTTGATCTCGTAACATGGTTGACCTAATAAAATCCAGTTAAAAACTTATAATTAATTAATTTTATATATATATATATATATATATATATATTTATCAAAACGACATCATTTCTATTTTAAAAAAAAAATTAGGATTAGCCTGGGTAACTTAGAAACCCGGACATGGTTTAAAAAACCGATCTCATCTCTGCGGGACTTGCCTTTTGTTACCGAGTTGAAAAAAAAAAAAGAAATTATAAATATAATATATTCTTAAATCTGAGCTAAAACAAATTAGGATTTGGATATAGACGAACATTTATAAAATTCCAATCTAATTAGAAATATCCTCACAAATATTTTTATTAAACAAATTGACAATCATAATTTATGAATACCTCTTTCGTCTGAATTCAGATACTTCATTGGTAAAAGAAAATTAACATATTTTATAATTTATTACACTTTAAGTGATTAATTATAATAAAACACACACCCACATATACGCATACATAGATATGTATATCTATATGTTTATGTCATTAAAGTTAAAATGAATGATTTTAACGTTATTACCCTTCTAAATTACACATAATCGATAATTTATTATTTTTTAGAAAGGATTAGTTGTGCTTAATTCAGATACTCATTATTTGTTTATATATTTCTTAAAAAAATAATTAAATATAAATATATACGAGATAAGTTAATAATTCAATAACATATCATTAAAGTATCTTTAAAGTACAATTGAGAAAAAGAGGATATATAGATAGGTTTCCAAAAAGTATAGTTCTTAGAGAGTAAATAACAGTAACTTGCTTGAAAAACTACAAACCCATCTCTCTCTCTCTATTTTTTTTTTTCATTTATAAATAAAAAAACATTTAGTTAGACAAATAATCTCTACATTTACACTCAATTTCATTTATAAAAATTTATTTTTCATTTATTTTATTATAAAATCATTTTATAATAATTTTAATCAAACATATTTTTTTAGAATTATAATTAAAATTATTATTTTTTATTTATTTTTAACTGCAATAACTATACAAGTGTCGAGAACGGAAAAGATTAGGAGATGGGGCCTTACGAAATCTTCATCCGAAATAGAGTTCAAAAAAATTATTATAACTCAGTTTAGTATTAGTAGCAGCTGCTACTAATAATAACATGATAGTTAATTATAACTTGTTAAAAATGATATATTAAAAAATAAAAGATATCAAGGAAATACATAATAAATATATTTGAAAACGTAGATAAATATTAGTATAATGAAGGTATTTCCATTCTATGCTAACATTGAAAAGTACAATATTAAAATAATAAAAAAAAATGCTTGCAAGAAAATAAAAGGTTGTCGTAATATTAAAATATAATTATTTAATCCCTATGATTTTAAATCTATAATTAACATAATCTTATTTTATTAAGTTCATATCTTTTTTTATTTTTTTAATAAAAATAAAAATTTAAGTATATTTCGCTATCAAATGACTTAATTAGCCTTTGTCAATTCTAGTAAAAGTCATTAATTTTGCTAAACTAAAAGGTCTAAATTTTAACAACAACAATAATATACTAAAGTTTTCTCTAAAAGATATGTACTTGCACTCAAAGATAAGTAGGTTTGTTAAATTATGCAAAAGGAAAAGAAGAATACATTAATCTTTGATTGGTACATAAAATGAACACGATAAAAATAAATAAGAGAATAACCCAATTATCATCTTCAATTTTTTTTGGACTCGGCAGCAATTCACCCCACTATATTCTTGTCAAAATAATTATTAAATTATTTCTACCGTGAAACCAAGTGTTACATTAAATATACCTTCTCGTTTCTCTACGGGCTTGGAACATTGTTCTCTAGGCTTCCATTATTGCTGGAAGGTATGGCAACCTTCTTGGTTGGGCTTGCAACCTTGTTTCCAATCCATGTTTATCTTTGGCATCAAGTAGACGAACCCCACACTCGCATACTTGACAAACATCTAATGCTAGGAAAATACCATTCATATCTTCTGGTTGGAATTCAACTGAGACCTCATTATATTTACTAAACATATCATTTTCTTTGACAACCAGACAGGGATCCAATCCCACAAATATGTGCTCTGAGCAGATACGCCTCTCATCATTCCAACCATGAAAATAGCAATAGAGATCATGGCTATCACCGTGCTCATTGCTGAAGTGATATGTGCATTTAACTTGCAAACTATGTTCGAAATAACGAAATGCAATGACAGCGCAAAGAGAGAAACCCAAGAACTCGCTATTAGCCCAATGTGAAGATAACTGGCATGTTACTGTAGATCCCCAACTTTGATGGCTAAACCACTTTGGAGTTACATATCCATAGAGGCGGAAACTACTTGCCCTTGCTGGCACCTGTTAATACAATTCAAATAGCATCTTTTTAAAATGAGATGAGAAAAAGAAAAAAAAATATATCAGAGGTTTAAGAAACAGACCTGAAGGTCCGCCAAGAATTCATAGGTCCTATGCATGAGAAAATAATCCTCCCATCTATCAGCTTGCAACCTTGCTCTCTTGCCTTGGAACATTGCTTCCAATGAATCAAAATAATAGTCGATGCAATGTATTCCATCTTCATACAGTATTCCATCTTCATACAGTAGACGGACCCCACACTTTAGCCCAATGTGAAGACAGCTGGCATGTTACTGTAGATCCCCAACTTTGATGGCTAAACCACTGTGGAGAGACACCTCCAGGAAAGCAGAAACTACATGCCCTTTCTGGAACATTGGGTAGCTGCTAACACAATTCAAATAGCATCTTTTTAAAATGAAAGGTGGCAAATATAGAAAAAAAAAAATATGTATCAGAGGTTTGAGAAACAGACCTGATGGAGCCTTTTGGTATAAAGTCGAAATTTCATTAATGAGTACAGGAAGATTTGATTGATCCTACACAAGCTCAAGCAATTAGTGAAAATGAATTCAAAAATGTTCCCCTCAACTACAGTTGACCTTGGTTCTAGATAATTCAAACTCTCGCAATTGACTGCATCCAACTTTGATAGCCGTGGTGGAAGCTCCGGTAATGATTCAAGCCTCTTGCAATTCCTTAATCCTAGATATTGCAACTCCAAGAGTTTATTGATGCTTATAGGTATAGTCTTAAAATCGTTTCCACTTAGATCTAACACTTCCAGTGTCCGTAAAAGACCAAGACTGTCTGGCACTACCGATATATGGCAACCATCTAGATTTAGCTTACGCAGATAATATAAATCCACCCATCTCATGGACAATTGCAAGTCAAAACAACATTCGATGTCATTTAGATATTGGCAGTTTCCCACCTCCAAGCAGGCAAGTCTCTTGAGATTTTCAATCGGTGAAGGCAGCTTTGTTATGCGTGTCTGTTCTAAATAGAGATATCTCAAACAATCCATCGGCTCCAAAACTTCTGGAAAATCCCTAAATTGGAGGCAACCTGAGAGATTAAGCCTCTGCAGTTTTCTCAACTTGCAGATGCTGCTTGGAAGAATCTCAAATTGTTTGCAGTTTCGCAGGTGCAATTCATGAAGTTCACACAAACATTCAATTGAAGAGGGAATCTCTCGTATTGCTGTCCCATTTAAATACAGCTCCTTTATATTATTTGAAACCTTTGGAAACTCCGTGATACTTGAGCAACCGGAAAGATCTAAATAAATGAGTTCCCTTAGATCACCAATTGAAGATGGCAGTTCTTCTATTGCAGTTCCATTCAAGTACAAGTATCTAATATTCCTCGAAAAGTCAGGAACTCTGCTGATAGATGAGCAGCCAGAGATGTCGATGATTAGAAGAGATTTCAACAGATATATGTTTTCTGGAATACTCACCAGGAGTTTGCAGTTCTTCAAATTCAATGCAACAAGTCCACTTTGTTCCCCAATTGATTGGGGAAGCTTTTCAACAGCAGTCTCATTTAAATTTAAATATGTCAGTTTCCTTGCAGTCTCTGGGCACTTCTTGAGATTTGAACAACCAGAAAGGTTAAGACTCTTCAGACATCTTGAATTAATTCTACTGGGCAGATTGATTAGGCTTGTGCAGCCTCTCAAATCTAAATCATTAAGCTTGTCCAGATGCTCTATAGATGAAGGAACCTTAACCAAACTTGTACAGAATTGAAGATTCAATCTCTCAAGGTTTCTGGCCTTTGAAAGATCTGGCAGGGAAGTTATGTGCTCACAATTGCTGAGGTTGACATCTTTTAAATTAACGAGATTCTGCAGCAAAATGAAATCAACAGAAAGAAATTACACTTCATACCACACTTAATTTCAAAGCAAGAACGATGCTTGCATAGAGTTCTTTTAAAATACCTGGTCTCCTCTCCACAGGTGCTTAACCTTGCTAGATGATAGGTTAAGTTCAACAAGGTTCTGTGGACGAAAATTGCGAGGCAAATATGTCAAAGGGTAACCATCCCAATGGAGATACCTCAACTCTTCAGAAAGAGACTTGAGGCCATGAGGAAGGTGCACTCTGCATTTAACTCCAGCTTCAGAATTATAAATTTTTAGCAGTCTAAGTTTATACATCCTTTCCAAGGCAGTAGAACTCAACTCAATTTCTCTTATTTTTGAAACATCCAAGAATATCCCTTCAACTTTTCCAGTTCCCTGAAAACCAGTGAAGGAGAAACAAAGTTTAAGTAAGATTTTAAACTTACTAGTACAACCATATTGCATTGCATATGAAAAGGAAAACTTTGGTGTATATGAATCTCACCAGATTATTGGTCAACACTTGATATACATCTTTAGGACTCCACAATCTGCTTTGTCTTCCTAGCTCGTCAATAGATTCTTTTCGAACAACTTCATGGGCCATTTCTTGCAAAAGATCATGCATTTCAACCTTGTCATCTGAAATTTTAATGAGACAACTGTCAATGAGAACACTAAATCCAATATCTGTTTTGAAACCGCAGCCATCTAGTATCCGCTTTACAAAATCAACTCGATGCCCTCTAAAGAAACATGCAATGTCCAGAAATATACTCTTCTCTTCACTATCAAGTGCTTCATAACTTATTCTCAACACACTATGAACTTTTTGCCGAGTTAGTTTTTCAACCTTGTTCAATGCACTTTCCCATTCTTTTGTCGTTCTGCCAAATAGAAAGGAACCTAAGACTTGAAGAGCTAATGGATTCCCTTTAGCGTAATTTATTGCCCTCACAGACAGCTCCATATAATTGTATGGGAGCTGGTTATCCTTAAATGCATGCAAACTAAAGAGATGAAGGGCTTCCCAGTAATTCAGTCCCTCAACCTCAAATATTTTGTCTGCATATTTCTTAAGCACCTGTTTATCTCTAGATGTTAGGATAATTCTACTTCCTGGACCAAACAAATCACATCCTCCAAGTAACATTTCAATTTGATCTACATCATTCACATCATCGAAAACAATCAGAACCTTTTTACGGCAGATCCTGTCTTTAATGAAAGGGTGTCCAATACGTGGAGTGCGAATATGTAGATTTTCTTCCTCTGTTATTTTAGAGAAAAGTTCATCTCGCATACGAAATAATCCTCCATTCTTTTCTGACTCCTCCCTCACATTTGCAAGAAAATAGTGACCTTCATATTCCCTTGCGATCTTGTTGAAAATCTCTCCAGCAATGGTTGTCTTACCAATTCCACCCATGCCCCATATTCCTGCTACACAAACCTCTGGTAACTGTGTGCATAATAAGGCTTCGATTTGCTTCATGCGTGAATCCATTCCTACCAGGCCCTTCAAATCACTTGATGATGCATAATTCAATTTCTTCAAAATATGATGCACAATTTGATCCATGAGTCTCCATTCAGGCCTGCCAACATGGAGGCGAACAGATATGTCAAATAGTATCCCAAAGAAACACAATCTTTTCTTGAGTTTGGAACTTGTGTGACGGATTCCAATTGCCATACATTATAACACTACATACATGTTGATGGGATACCTAACCCGATATATTATTTATGCACATGAATGATTATAAATGATAGAGAATAATCCAAACAATTGAGAGATTAAGCTTTAACTTATATTTTAAGTTTAATTTATATGAACTTTTAGATGAGTTTTATTAATTTAACTTTATTTGTTGGGTTTGATTTAATTATTATTGGGTATTTTATTTAGTGAGCCATAAGCCCAATCACTTATTTTAGTTAGGGTTTTAGTATTAATACCCTACTTTTCTAAATGTTAAGGAACTTTTGATAATTAATGAAAATTTGCAGATTTTGTATATCTCCAATCCCCTTAATTTCTTCTCTTTTTTTAGTTTTTTTTTCTTTAAATCTTTTTTTCTTTTCTTGTTTTAATTCTTATTATTTATTGTCCCGCATCACATGTGAAATCTAATCCCAATCACTTGCAAGTAAATTTTTTTCTAAATTTACAGATGCATGGAAAAACTATACTTTAAACTGCACATTTGGTAACATTTAGAAGTCACATTAACATATTCTAAAGCTCAAAACATATGCTTCTGAATCCAAAAATATGATTATCAACTTCAAGAAATTTTAATTGCTATAAATAAATTTTAATTGCTATAATTCCAGAAAAAAAAAAAAAAAAAAAGGTTGAAGATGAGAATCTATAGTTACCTAATAACCTGTGAATCCCATCCGGATATATTGGCAGCACTTGTTAAGGCAGCTCTCCACCTTGGAACCTTGTCCATCTTCCCCTTAAAAAAAATTTCAAGCTCAGCAAACGCATTTCCAAAACTCCCAGTCTGTTCATCAACATCAGATGGGTCTACATTATAGAAGACCGGTAAAACAATCAGCCCATGAGTCTCTTTGCATTCAAGTATTTTCACCAGTTCATCCAAACACCACGGAGAAGATGCATAGTTCTCGGAGAAAATTACTACAGACATTCTTGATTCTTCAATCGTTTTCAGAAGGGCAGGCGTAATTTCTTCTCCTCTTTCAAGCCCGTCATCAATGAAGGTCTTGATTTTCTTACGACGCATAGCTTCATAGAGATGGCTGGTAAAAGTATTGCGCGTATCCGTGCCTCTAAAACTAAGGAACACATCATACTTCCATTTATGAGCAACAGCAGATGAAGATGCCATATCAGACAGCTACAAGATCGTGTCTTCCTCAATCACTAAGAATCGAAATCAATAAGTGCTCTCCTTTTTCTCCTAAAGACATACAAAGAGCACCCACTTCAAATTGAAGTCTAAGAGTACAAGAACCCACACAACATATATTTGTCTGAAAATTCCTCAAACTCTTAACGATGGATATATACTAGCTTAATTTGATATGATCTATCTTAATTTGATCACTCGTCACTTGCTACCAATGCTAGCTTTCTATTACTTTCATTGCAAGAACAGTCACTAGCTGAGCAAAAAGAATTAATATGTTCATGAAACAAACTTATCAAACTCGTATATATAATATTAAATATAGAAGACGCATGAACCAGAAAGACTTACCAACAGATCGTAAGAACAGTTGACTTGTGTTTTCCTTCAGCAAACAAGACGTAGAAGAAGCTGAATATTGTTGATGATAAGGGACGATTTTTCTTGTCTATTGCCTTCAAGTAAATTCTTAAAGACAATCTGATCTCATCGTTATCTAAATTAAAGATGGTTTGATCCAGAAACAGGAGAATGTGAGAAGACTTTGGGGTCAATACCAATTATTGATTTGTTTTTCTTTTTTCTTTTTTAGTGCCCATTGGATGGGCTTCCTAAAGTTATTTGTTTGGGTCTTCCAAACCAAAAAGCCCAATAAAATCTTAACCCACTTCAACCTTTGTTTTGGGTTTTGCAAACAAGATTCCATTATCATTATTATTATTATTATTATTATTATTATTATTATTATTCATAAGAAATTCTCAATTTACCTCTGTTTTCCATGGTATTATTGACACTTTATTTTCTTAAAGCTATGTATTGGATTATAATTTGTAATAATTTTGAAGATGTCTTTCATTTAAATAGGGACAAAAATATACATATGGTAACTAATTATTATAAGATTTATAGGAAATATAGAAAATAAACATTAGGTTGGAAATATGTATTGAGTAGTCATTTGCTTTTAGCTTGCACTCATTAAATATATATATATATATATATATATACACACACACATTCTTGAATTAAAAAAAAAAAATTTCTTCTCTGCAAAAACAATTTTTTTCTCTATCAAAATTATCACGTAATTTAATTAAATTACATGATAAGACAATTTTAAAGTCTAATAAGTAAAAAAAAAAATGTCTAGCATGATTTATTCCCTGGTAATGAAATGAATCGTACTGTTTTGTTTTATTTTGTTTTTTTTTTAAGTTAACTAGTTATTATGATATATGCACCATGTGTAATTCGTATTATTTTCATATTTAGATTAACGAAGTACTAATGAAAAGTCTATTTAAAAATATATAACTTTGTAAAAATATATATTTTATAATTGATGATAAAATAATGTTCATTTCAGCCCTTTGCTCTCTCTTTTTCAGTTTTTCCCATGATAATAATAATAATGATTTATTGATGAAGATTCAATTGAACTTGGTGTTTTATAATTAAAATTTTTAAATGTATTCTAAAAAATAATTGTATCATATTTATTATTTTTTAAACTTTCAATCACATAAAAATATAAATATACTATTTTGATATTTTTGTTAACTTGTTTTAATAATTATAAAATATTTTTGTTTTCAACAAAAACAATAATATCAATTAAAAACATTGTTTTGATTAAAATAAATGAGATACATTAATAAAAAAATGTATCTTAATGAATAATTTTTAAAACAATTATATTTTTAATTTTAATAATAATACTAAAATATTTTATGAAACCTGTATATTTGTTTAGATTTAAAAAAACAATTAGGTCTCTCACATCATAATGTGGAAAAGCATTCCCTAGGCTAAGTCAAGGGAAAGCCCAGTTTAGAAAATAAACGTAGGCCCAAAATGAAAAGGCTGCTTAATTAGAACATTACTATACACCCATACAGATCCAATTCACCTAAACAGGAGATCTTATGGTCTCGTTAAGCAATGGAGCAATATTTCACTATTTTAGAAAAATATGAAAATAAAATTATGTTCAAATAATACAATGAAAAAAAAAAGGAAAAATGTTTTTTTTTCAGATCTGAATCCATGTCGTGAAAAACATGTTGGGAATGGTTTCCCAGATTTTCTCCCTCCTGCAAAAAGTTAATGAAACCTGCGCATCTCAAAGAATTTTCAACTAAATGATGCTTTTGAACAAAACCGCCCTCCTAACTTTTGATTATGTCAGTTATATCCTTTATCAGCTATCTAAACTTTTTTCAATTTGTAAATTAAGAATAATTGAAATTTTTTTTAAAATATATTCAACACTTCAAAAAAATATTAAAAAATAATTTAAAATTCACTCCCAAACACCCATAATTAACTGCACCCTCATAATGATCTCTTTATCCTAATATCTATCTATTAATTGATTGATTTGATGGTCAAGTTTTCATGTGTATTTTTACTTACAATTAATTAAAAAATAAAATCAATAAACATCTTGCTAAGTGTATTTTTAATATTATAATATATGTTATTTTTAAAAAGTATATTTTACTTAAAATATATATTAAAATAATTATTTTTATTTTTTATATTAGTATATCAAAATTACCAAAACAAACTCTAAAATAAAACATTTAACTTATTTTTTTAAGAAAAATATATTTTAAAAAACTTCCAAAATAAAATTTATTGGAATTCCGAACAGCTTTAAATACCTTCATTTACATTTCAGTTTACTTTTTGAAATGTAATCCCTTTCTCTTAGAATAAACAAGTAGATTTCAAATTAGTTGTCTAACAAAAACATCAGGAGTGGTCGGCAGGGCCCAGCCCGTGCAAAATTATTTTTTTCACTGCCTCTCTCTTAAATAATTATAAATTTTAGCTCAGAATTATTAAATTTTAACTCTTTTCCTTTCTATTTTTTTTTTAATTTTATCCTTCAATAATAATGCGCCAGCTCCACTCCATCTCTAGAAACAGCCTAAAAAAAGTATAATACCATTTACCAATACTAAAAAAATAAAAAAATAAAAACCTAAAGTTATGTAAGAATTCATCATAAAACTCAATAGAATTGTGAAGCATCAACTAAAACAACTGTTGCCCCGAGACGACGTGAGCCATTGGCTCTTCTCTCATCTATAGTTGAAATTATGGCTTGGTTCGGTGGTTAATTTGAGACTCAACTTTTCCAAGATTAGAATCAAGTTGGATTTATAAAAAAAATTAAAAAGTAGTTAAAAATTCAGTTAACTTAGCTAATATGGAGGTTGATCCAACAAGATCCGGTCAAAAACTTTATTGCAACTTATTGATTATTTTTTATTTTTATCAAAACAACATTATTTTAATTTACAAAAAAAATTAGGATTGACCCGGGTGACTTAGTGACCCGGTCAAAACCCGGTGATCTAGGTCTTAGGCCAGGTCTAAAATCCCAGGTTTAAAAACACTGGTCTCATCATTGCAGGGCTTACCTTTTTTTACCAAGTTCAATATATAATGAAAACGAGTTGACATGCCTGTGCGCTACCGCGAGCTTATAAAATAAATGCACTTGTTAGTGTTATAATTGTGAACCAGCGCTACATAAGTGATAGAAACTAAAGGTATGATGAAACAAATATTTCATGACGGAAAAAAAAGTTGTGTTGGTGATCAAAAACTTACAGACTGAACAAAATGATTTGTAGTAATCTACAGTGTTTTATGAAAAAAGATACAGTGTTTTTGCCACATGATTTAGCTTTTCTATTAATAAAAAGCAAAATAAATTACAAAGTTAAATTCTCTACCAACTTAATATTAAAAAAAAAACCAACAAAGATAATTTTGGAAGGAAAAAAAACCTATGAGAAAAAACGTTGTAGCAATTAACAATGTTTTGTGAGGAAAACTATAGTGTTTTCCCCAATAAAATAAAATAAAAAACCATTTTGGAGAAATATTGTAGCAATCCACAATGTTTTGTGAGAAAAAACTGCAACACTTTCTTTATATGATTTAGCTTTATTGTAATTATAATTCTTAACCAACTCAATATTAATATATATATATATATATATATATATATATATATATATATATATATATATATATATATATATATATATAGGAAAACACTGCAACAATTCACAGTGTTTTAAAGGAAAAACATTACAAAGCTAAATTCTTAATTAGCTCAATATTAAAAAAAAATCGACAGAGTAATTTTAGAAAAAAAATAACAAAAAAACACCAAAAAAGGGGTGGAAATCATGTTGGAAACACTGTAGCAATTCACAGTGTTTTATGAAGAAAGTTATAGTGTTTCCCCACATGATTTATCTTTATTTGCAATGACTTGTAATTGTAATTATCAAACAACTCAATATTAAAAAAATAAAATTGACAAAGATAATTTGAAAAAAATTATAAGAAAAAAAAACAATGTGGAAAGACACTGTAGCAATCCACGATGTTTTGTGAGGAAAGCTACAATGCTTTCCCCACATGATTAAGCTTTCTTACAAATTTAAATTCTAACCAACTCAATATGAAAAAAAAATCGACGAAGATAATTCTGGAAAAAAAATATTACAAAAAAAAAAAGAAAATACAAAAGAAATTGGAAAAACACCATATGAGAAAAAAACTATATTATACAATAGTGTTTTGCGAAAAAAAAACTTGTATTTACTTGTAATTACAATTCTTAACCAACTTAATATTTAAAAAATATAATTTAATAAAACAAATAGTTTAAAATTTACTCTCAAGCACCCATAATTAGCTGCACCCTCATAATGATCTCTTTGTCCTAATATCCATCTATCAATTGATTTGATGGTTAAAGTTTCATGTTTATTTATACTTACAATTAATTGAAAAATAAAATCAATATTGTATAACACGCACAATAAGCGTCTTGCTAATCTCATTTTTATATTATTATTGCTAAGTGTATTCTTAATATTATAATATATGCTATTTTAAAAAAATTATTTTTTACTTAAAAATATATTAAAATGATTTTTTTATTTTTTATATTAGTATATCAAAATTACCAAAAAAACACTAAAATAAACATTAACTTATTTTTTTAAGAAAATATATTTTTAAAAAGCTTTCAAAGAAATGCAATCACTTGCTCTTAGAATAAACAAGTGGATTTCAAATTAGTTGTTTAACAAAAACAACAAGAGTGGCTGGCAGGGGCCTCAGTCCGTGCATTTTTTTTTTCCCTGCCTCTCTCTTAAATAATTATAAATTTTAGCTCTAGAATTATTAAATTTTAACTCTTACCCTTTCTAATTTTATTTTATTTTAATTTGGTTCTCCAATTCTAATGCGCCGGCTCTGCTCCATCTCTGGAAACAACCTAAAAAAAGTATAACACCACTTACCAGTGCTAAAAATATAAAAAATAAAAACCTAAAGTTATGTAAGAATTCATATTAAAACTCAATAGAATTGTGAAGCATCAACTAAAATAACTGCTACCCCCAGAGACGACGTGGGCCATCAGCTCTTGTCTTTTAAATTCCGGCCTGCTTCGGTGGTTAATTCAAGACTTCGTTAATCCAAAGCTAAAACTAGATTAGATTTATAAAAAAATCAAAATAATTAAAAATTTAGCTGACCAGCTAAACTAATGGATTGATTTCATATCACGGTTGACTCGATAAAATATAATTAAAAATCTGGTTATAATCTATTAATTTTTTTTTAATATTAAAACGACATCATTTCAATTAACAAAAAAAAAAAAGAATTGGTCCAAGTAACTTAGTGACCCGGTTGGGTTTAAAAACACCAATCTCATCTCTGCAGGGCTTGCCCTTTTTTTACCCACTTCAATATATAAAAGAAAATATTGAATCTAGTGAGTACAACAATTAAAAAAAAAAAAGACTGAATGCTAAATATAATAGATTATTAAATTTGAGCTGAACAAATTAGGATTTGGATATGAACAAACATTTATAAAATTCCAATCTAATTAGAAAGATCCTCACATATATTTTTATTAAACAAATTGACAATCATAATTTATGAATACTTTTTTCGTATGAATTCAAATACTTCATTGTTAAAAAAAAAATTGAACATATTTTTATAATTCCTTCCACTTTAAGTGATAAACTATAATAAAACACAGCACACCCACACATATATACTCATTATTTGTTTATATATTTCTTTAAAAAATAGTAAAATATAAATATGTACAAGATAAGTTAATATTTCAATGAGATATCATTTATTAAAGTATCATATTTGCATTCCTTAGGTTGCAAATTACATAGCAAATCCTCTTGTATTTTTTTTTTTAAAAATTCTCATATAAGTTTTTATCATTTTAAATGGTTAAATTGCTCTAAGTTTTTGGTATATTTGATAAGAAATTCCTCCCTTCGTTTTCTTTTTCCGAATTTCTTTAAATATAGATTTTCATGAGAGTGAGATTTATTTGATTTTGACAATTTATCTAACAATAATTAGATCTATATGGGGAGCTCTTACGTTGGTTTTTGTAAAATTTCAAAGTTTTTCTTTACTTTAAATTAATATTTTTTATATATTTTTAAATCATTTTAATATATCGATATTAAAAAATAAAAAAAAAATATTATTTTAAAGTATTTTCAAGTAAAATATAATTTTAAAAACAACTATTATTACAATATTAAACAAGATCTAAACGAGCACAGATGAGTTTTTATTTCACCTTAGCACAGTTGACAACAATTAACAAAAATAACATATTTTATAAGACATTTAAAAAAATAGCATTGCTTAGATGCCACTTGCTTATTAAATGCACTAAAAAAATTTACATGTAAAAAAAAAAAAAAAAAAACAAACAAACCTCAACGCATATTGAAGCTTGAATGATGTGACTATTGTTACCATAAAAAATATATCATCAAGATGAATATAACAATATAAAAAAAATCATCAAAATTATTTTATTTATAATTTTTTTGATTATGATATTTCATGGATAATTTCATTAACAATTTATAATATCAATAAAATATTATATAAATGTTGAAAAAATATGTTGTTGAAATTCTGTGGTACTGAATATAAATATTTTTTTCACGTTTATGATTTTACATATGAAAGATCATTTAATTTGCATAGAACCTTTCCAAGAAGAAGTCAAAGTCTGCCACTATAGGAAATTACTTATCCACATCTAATCTCTGCAAACAAAAATGCCATAATTTTTTTGCATAGATCATTTAATAATGTCGTTTCTGAAATTTCTTGACGAAAACGAAGAAAAAAGTGAAAGGAGCTCCGGCTTAGCCCTGAAGCCTTGGAATTAACAAAGGAAAGGTAGGATAGGAAAGGGATCCCAAGAAGAAGAGAATCAAATATTAATTTAAAGTAAATAAAAAATTTTAAAAAAAATTAATTTTTTTAAAAACACTTTAAAAAAATAAGAACAAATTTCTTCAAAATAGTTTATGTGTCCATGAAAACAACATATCATTTACAAAGATCTTAGAAATATACTCTCTCTACACCGTGTACTTAAAAGAGTGAATCTTGGTGATGATAACTTCAAGATTCAAACTCAGAATTAAGAGAAAAGACGAAAATCTCTTTACCAATCCTGGGATTGTCCTAACGAGGCATTGAAACTCCAAAGCCTAGCTAGTTTAAGCATCAGAGATAAAGATTATGTTAGCTTTCGGTTGCTTTCAAAGGTAAGCAATTAATAAAATCTCTTTTTTCTTCTATTTCTTTTTCTTTACTTTTGAATCCATAGGTAAGCTCCGAAGGTTGCTTTCATTATCTAAAATGAAGAACATTTCCCACCGAACATCAGTCCAATAATAGCACTAACTGGTAAATAGTGCAAGACTTATTCGTGAATCTCTGCTGTTTGAAATTTGAAACATCATAACAATGAAGACTTTCAATCTCTGCTATTTGAATTTGAAACATCATAAGTAATATGTCTCTACATCTTCAAACATCATAATAATATTTATAAAATTAATAATATTAATGGTCGTTAACTTCAAGGCCTGATGAATAAGTCAAGGTATACGCAAACTGATTCAGACATCCACGTTAATAAAAAAAAAATGAATTATAACTTGTTAAAATGATATATTAAAAAAATATATCATGGAAATACATAATAAATATATTTGAAAACGTAGAGACATATTAGTATAATGAAGGTATTTCCATTCTATGCTAACATTGAAAAGTACAATATTAAAACAAAAAACATAAAAAATATGCTTACAAGAAAATAAAAGCTTGTCGTCATATTAAAATATAATTATTTAATCCCTATGATTTTAAATCTTTAATTAACATAATCTTATTTTATTAATTTCATCTTTTTTTTAATTTTTTTAAAATAAAAAATTTAAGTACATAGGATGCAAATATATATATATATATATATATATATATATATATATATATATTATATATATATGAGAAAAAGATATATTTGTTTGCAAATGACTTAATTAACCTTTGTCAATTCTAGTAAAAATCATTAATTTTGCTAAACTACAAGGTCTAAATTTTAACAACAACAACAACAATAATATACTAAGATATGTAGTTGCACTCAAAGATAACTAAATTTGTTAAATTATGCAAAAGGGAAAGAAAAATACATTAATCTTGGATTGGTACATAAAATGAACACCATCACAGATAAAAATAAATAAGAGAATAACCCAATTGTCATCTTCAATTTTTTTTGGGCTCGGCAGCAATTCGACCCACTATATCCTTGTCAAAATAATTATTAAATTATTTCTACCGTGAAACCCAAGTGTCACATTAAACATACCTTCTCGGTGCTCTACAGGCTTGGAGCCTTGCTCTCTGGGCTTGCATCCTTGCTGTCACGGCTGGCAACCCTGCAGTTTGGGCTTGCGACCTTTCTCTATAGGCAACCTTGTTTCCAATCCATGTTTATCTTTGGCATCTAGTAGACGAACCCCACACTCACGTACTTGACAAAAATCTAATGGTAAAAGATTGCCGTTCATATCTTCTAGTTGAAATTCAACTGAAACCTCACTATATTTACTAAACATATCATTTTCTTTGACAACCAGACAGGGATCAATTCTCATAAATATGTGCTGTGAGCAGATGCGCATATCATCATTCCAACCATGGAGATAACAATAGAGATCATGGCTATCACTGTGCTCATTGCGAAAGTGATATGTGCATTTAACTCGCAAACTATAATTATAATCGAAATAATGAAATACAATGACAGCACAAAGAAAGAAACCCAAGAACTCGCTATTAGCCCAATGTGAAGATAGCTGGCATGTTACTGTAGATCCCCAACTTTGATGGCTAAACCACTCTGGAGTTACAGATCCACGGAGGCAGAAACTACTTGCCCTTGCTGGAACCTGTTAATACAATTCAAATAACATCTTTTTAAAATGAGATGAAAAAAAAAAGTATATCAGAGATTTAAGAAACAGACCTGAAGGTCCGCCAAGAATTCATAGGTCCTACGCATGACATAATAATCCTCCCATCTATCAGCTTGGAACCTTGCTCTCTTGTCTTGAAACCTTACTTCCAATTCATCTCGATCTAGAGGATATAAACAAGAGGAGTCTGACATTATCAAATGAAAGCGTCGTATCTTATCTTCATCACTGGCATGTAGGAGACAAAGCCCAAACGCCCCACTGTCATACAGTAGATGGACCCCACACTTAATGACGTGACAAAAACAAAATAAATTGCTTTCCAGGTGGAATTCAACTGAGACCTCGCTATATTCACTAAACGTATCCTTTTCTTTTGCAACCAAACAGGGATCAAATCCCAATAATATTTGTTCCTTCTCAAGATACCAATAATTGTAATTGAAATTGAGGTCACGGCTATCACTGTGCTTTTTGCAAAAGTTCTCATAAGACTTACCAAGGAGATAGCAATTGAGGTCACGGCTATCACCATGCTTATTGCGGAAGTGATATGTGCATTTAACACGCAACCTATGTCTGACAGAACCAAAACTAAGACGGGCAGGACCAAATGCAATGACTGCACAAAGAGAGAAACCCAAGAACTTGCTATTAGCCCAATTTGAAGATAGCTGGAATGTTACTGTAGATCCCAAACTTTGATGGCTAAACCACTCCGGAGTTGTATCTCCAGAGATCCAGAAACTAGATGGCACAACTGGAACATCGGGCTCCTCCTGTTAACACAATTTCAATAGCATCTTTTTAAAATGGGACATGACAAATAGAGAAGGAAAGAAAAAAAGCATAACAGAGGTTTGAGAAACAGACCTGACGGTATAACTCTTCGAGATAAAGTTGAAAATCTAATGAGTTAGCCAACTTGGAAAACATAACAGACATGACAATATAATCCTCCCAGCATGAGCCTTGGAACCTTGCTCTCTTGCCTTGGAACATTGCTTCCAATGTATCACAATAATAATCACAATAATAGTCGATGCAATGTATTCCATCTTCATACAGTAGACGGATCCCACACTCGTGTACTTGACAAAGATCTAATGGTAAGAGATTGCCATTCATATCTTCCAGTTGGAATTTAACTAAGACCTTACTATATTCACTAAATATATCATCTTCTTTGGCAACCAGGCAGGGATCAAATCCTACGAGTATGTGATCTGAGTCAATGCGCTTCTCATTATACCAACCATGGAGATAGCAATAGAGATCATGGCTATCACCGTGCTCATTGCTAAAGTGATATGTGCATTTAACTTGCAAACTATGGCTGAAAGAATGAAATGCAATGACAGCGTAAAGAGAGAAACCCAAGAACTTGCTATTAGACCCATATGAAGACAGCTGGCATGTTACTGTAGATCCCCAACTTTGATGGCTAAACCACTCCAGAGAGACACCTCTAGGGAGGCAGAAACTACATGCCCGTTCTGGAACATTGGGCAGCTGCTAACACAATTCATATAGCATATTTTTAAAATGAAAGGTGGCAAATAGAGAAGAAAAAAAAGATGTATATCAGAGGTTTGAGAAACAGACCTGATGGAGCCTTTCGGTATAAAGTTGAAATTTCAATAATGAGTACTCCAAGATTCCATTGGTCTCATGCAACCTCAAGCAATTAGTGAAAATGAATTCAAAAATGTTCCCCTTAACTACATTTGATGAGCTTGATTCTAGATAATTCAAACTCTCGCAATTGTCTGCATCCAACTTTGATAGCCGTGGTGGAAGCTCCGGTAATGATTCAAGTCTCTTGCAATTCCTTAATCCTAGATATTGCAACTCCAAGAGTTTATTGATGCTTCTAGGAATAGTATAAAAATTGTTTCCACTTAGATCTAACACTTCCAGTGACGATAAAAGACCAAGACTGTCCGGCACTTCCGATAGACTGCAACCATCTAGATTTAGCTTACGCAAACAATCTAAATCCACGCATCTCTTGGGCAATTGCAAGTCAACAAAACATTCGATGTCATTTAGATATTTGCAGTTTCCCACTTCCAAGCAAGCAAGTCCCTTCAGATTTCCAATCGGTGAAGGCAACTTTGTTATGCGTGTCTCTTCTAGATAGAGATATCTCAAACATACCATTGGCTCCAAAACTTCTGGAAAATCCCTAAATTGGAGGCAACCTGAGAGATTAAGCCTTCGCAGGTTTTTCAACTTGCAGATGTTGCTTGGAAGAATCTCAAATTGTTTGCAGTTTCGCAGGTGCAATTCAGCAAGTTCACACAAACATTCAATTGAAGAGGGAATCTCTCTTATTGCTGTCCCATTTAAATACAGATCCTCTGTATTATTAGAAACCTTTGGAAACTCCGTGATTCTTGAGCAACCGGAAAGATCAAGTTTTTTAAGGCATCCCAACTTAGAAACCGCACTCGGCAGATTCTTTAGCCTGTTACAGCCACTTAGATCTAAATAAATGAGTTCCCTTAGACCATAAATTGAAGATGGCAGTTCTTCTATTGCAATTCCATTCAAGTTCAAGTATCTTATATTCCTCGAAAAATCAGGAAGCCTACTGATAGATGAGCAGCCAGAGAAGTCAGTAATTAGAAGAGATTTCAACAAATATATGTTTTCTGGAAGATTAACCAGGTGTTTGCAGTTCTTCAAAGTCAACATAAGAAGTCCACTTTGTTCCCCAATTGATTGGGGAAGCTCTTCAACAGCAGTCTCATTTAAATTTAAATATATCAGTTTCCTTGCAGTCTCTGGGCACTTCTTTAGATTTGAGCAACCAGAAAGATTCAGAGTCTTCAGAAAACTTGAATTAATTCTACTGGGAAGATTGATTAGTCTTTTGCAGCCTCTCAAATCTAAATATTTAAGCTTGTCAAGATGCTGTATAGATGAAGGAACCTTAACCAAACTTGTACAGAATTGAAGATTCAATCTCTTAAGGTTTCTGGCCTTTGAAAGGTCTGGCAGGGAAGTTATGCGCTCACAATTGCTGAGGTTGACATCTTTTAAATTGACGAGATCCTGAAGCAAAATGAAATCAACAGAAAGAAATTACACGTGCATACCACACTTAGTTTCAAAGAAAGAACTATGCATGCATAGAGTTATTTTAGAATACCTGGTCTCCTCTCCACAGTTGCTTAACCTTGCTACATGATAGGTTAATTTCAACAAGGTTCTGTGGACGAAAAGTGCTAGGCAAAGATGTCAAAGGGTATCCATCCCAATGGAGATACCTCAACTCTTCGGAAGAGACACGAGGCCATGAGGAAGGTGCACTCTGCATTTAACTCCAGCTTCAGAATTATAAATTTTTAGAAGTCTAAGTTTATACATCCTTTCCAAGGCTGTAGAACTCAACTCAATTTCTCTTATTTTTGAAACATCCAAGAATATGCCTTCAACTTTTCCAGTTCCCTGAAAACCAGTGAAGGAGAAACGAAGTTTTAAGTAAGATTCTATACTTACTAGCACAACCATATTGCATTGCATATGAAAAGGAAAACTTTCGTGTATATAAATTGAGAGCAACCTGAGAGGTTGAGCTTTTGCAGAGATTTCAACTTGCAGATACTCCCAGGAAGAATCTTGAATTTTGTACAGTTTCGTAGATGCAATTCAACAAGTTTGTAAAAACACCCGATTGACGATGGGATTTCTTCTATTGTTGTCCCATCCAGATACAGCTCTTTTATATTACACGAAACATTTGGAAACTCTGTGATATTGGAGCAGCCAGAGAGATTAAGTTTCTCAAGATATGCCAACTCATAAATGGTACTCGGAAGATTCTTGAGCCTTCTACAGTTGGACAGATCCAAAGAAGAGATTCTCCAGAGATGACCAACAGAAAATGGAAATTCTTCTACTGCAGTTCCACTCAAGTATAAATACCTTGTATTCCTGGTATGCTCGGAAACTTGGTGACATTTGAGCAGCCAGAGACATCAACAATAACAATAGACTTCAACAAACAAATACTGTCCGGAAGATTCCCAAGTTGTTTACAGTCCCTCAAATTCAAAGCAACGAGTCGACTCAGATGTCCATTAGATTGGGGAAGTTCTTTGATTGCGGTCTCATTGAAATTCAAATACATCACATGCTCTGTAGTCTCTGGGTACATCTTGAGATTTGAGCAGCCAGAGAGGTTAAGAGCCTTGAGATATTTCGATTTAATGATTCTTGGAAGACTCAAAAGGCTTGTGCAGCTTCTCAGATCCAAATCAACAAGCTTCTCTAGAAATTGAATAGATGAGGGAACCACTTTCAGAGTTGTACAAAATTGAAGACTCTATCTCTCAAGATTTTTTGCCTTTGATAGGTCTGGAATTGTAGTTAGATGCTCACAATTACTAAGGTTGACCTCTGTTAAATTCACAAGATTCTGCACCATCATTGTATTGATAACAAAAAAACATTAGTATCTGAACATTTTAAAATTCATTTGAAAGAGGACAAAGATTACATGTGTAGTGACTAAACCATACCTGGTCCCCCTTCCAAAGTTCTCGAACCTTGCTGTGTGATAGGTTAAGTTCAACAAGGTTCTCTGGATGAAAATTGGATGGCAAAGATTTCAGAGGTTATCTATCCCAATGGAGATACCTCAACTCATCAGAAAGTGATTTGAGACCATCAGGAAGGTACACTTTACAGTTCTTTCCAACTTCAGACTTATAAATTTTGAGCAATCTAAGATTATACATCCGCGCAAAAGCTTTAGAGCTTAACTTGATTTCTTTTATTTTACAGGTGTCAAAGAATATCCCTTCAACCTTTTCAGTTCCCTAAAGATCACAGCAAGGAAAAAAATAAAGCATGATAAGTAACACAAATCCATGGTCATATGTGAATACTTTCAAACTTCATAGACCAAATATCGAAAAAGAAACAAGAAATGAAAGAAATTAAGCATTCACCAGATTTTTTGTCAAAACTTGATTGACATCCCTAGGACTCCATAACCTACCACGTTTTCCCAGTTCTTTAATGGATTCTTGTCGGATAATTTCAAAAGCAATTTCTTGCACCAGATCATGCATTTCAAACTTTCCATTTGAAATAGTAATGAGGCACCTTTCAGCAAGAAAAAAAACTCCAATATTTGTTGAGAAACCACAACCATCCAGTATTCTCTTCACGTAATCAATTTGCTTCCCTTTGAAGAAACACGCAATATCAAGAAATATGTTCTTCTCTTCATCGCCAAGTGCATCAAAACTTACTTTCAACATATTATAAATTTTCGGCTGAGGATTTCTTTCAAGTTTATCCTTTGGTCAAATAGGAAGGAACCCAAAACTTTAAGAGCCAATGGGTTGCGTTCAGCATAATTTACTGCCCTGATTGATAGGCCCATATAATCTTTCAGAATGTGGTTTTCTTTGAAGACAGTCAAACTAAAGAGTTGATGAGCTTCACTGCAATTTAATTCCTCAACCTCATATATTTCTTCAACCACATTCTTAAGCACTTGTCTATCTCTGGACGTCACAAGAATTCAACTTCCTGGACCAAACATATCATGCCTAAGACATGTTCATATCCCAAGACATTCTGTAATAGTCATTCCGTGGATTCAAATTAACATGCATAACATGGGAAGCATGATCCCAAGACATATTTGTTGGCGTGAGTTACGCAATTAGCCAGCTTAGACTGAGGAATCCCTTCCCTTAAGGGACAAACATGATTGTAGCCGAAGATATTGTATAGGCATTAAATAGCTTCCTAAAATAGTTCCTTGTATCTCTATATCTTGTACTTAGATTAATGAAATAACATAACAAAGAAAGCTAATTTTGTCATGGTATCAGAGCAGGATCTTGGGTTTCTTGTTTTTTGATCAGGCAAGGGTCAAGTTTTTCCTTTTTTTTCTTCTTTGTGTTTGGCTTCCATGGCTGACTCCACTGAAACCATTCTTGATAATCTGACATAAAAAATGACAGAGGTCTTGACAAGGGTCTAGATTAAAATTTGAATTATATCAAATTTTGCAAAAGGGAAAGAAGAATACATCAATCTTAGATTGGTACATGAAATGAACACCATCACTGATAAAAATAAATGAAAGAATAACCTAAGTGCCATATTAAAATTTTCTTGGATTCGGCAGCAATTCGTTCCACTATATCCTTGTAAAAATAATTATTATATTATTTCTACTGTAAAACCAAGTACCATTCATATTAATTAGGGCTTCTCTTTTTTCTCTGGGGAAAAAACAATAGCCAAAATAATCCTCCCATCTCATATCTAGGAACCCAAAACGAAGCAAATCATGTCTACCATATTATACAATAGCCAAAATAATCCTCCTATCTCATGTTTAGCATCCTTGCTCTCTTGGCTTGGAACATTGCTTCCAATCCATCATTGGCATGCAGTAGACGGACCCCACACTCAACCACTTGACAACAATCTGTTGGTAAGAGATTGTCCTTCATATCTACCAGGTAGAATTTAATTGAGACCTCACTGTATTTACCAAACCTATTCTTTTCTTTGGCAACCAAACAGGGATCAAATCCCACAAATATATGATTTGAGTTGATGCTCCTATCATCACACCAACCATGGAGATAGCAATAGAGATCATGGCTATCACCATGCTTATTGCGGAAGTGATACGTGCATTTAACTTGCAAACTATGGCTGACAGAACGGAATGCAATTACAGCGCAAAGAGAGATACCCAAGAACTTGCTATTGGCCCAATGTGAAGATAACAAGAATGTTACTGTAGATCCCCAACTTTGATGGCTAAACCACTCCGGAGTCACATCTCCAGGGAGGCAGAAACTACATGCCCTTGCTAGAACACCGGGCTCCTCCTGTCCACAGAATTCAAATAACATCTTTTAAAATGAGACGAAGGAAAGAAAAAAGTATATCAGAGGTTTGAGAAACAGACCTGACAATCTGCCAAGAATTCATAGGTCCTACGCACGACAGAATAATCCTCCCATCTCATGCCTTGAAACCTTGCTCTCTTAGCTTGGAACATTGCTTCCAATCTGTCACGAACCATAGGATAAATCTGAAAGTTGCCTGGCATGATCAAATCAAAGCGATGTTTCTCATCTTCATACAATACTCGGACCCCACACTCATATACTTGACAAAGATCTATTAGTAAAAGATTTCCATCCATATCTTCCGGTTGGAATTCAACTGAGACTTCACTATTCACTAAACATAAAAACTTCTTTGGCAACCAAACAGGGATCAAATCCCACAAATATATGATTTGAGTTGATGCTCCTATCATCACACCAACCATGGAGATAGCAATAGAGATTATGGCTATCACCATACTTATTGCGGAAGTGATACGTGCATTTAACTTGCAAACTCTGGTCGACAGAACGGAATGCAATAACAGCGCAAAGAGAGAGACCCAAGAACTTGCTATAATCCCAATGTGAAGATAACAAGAATGTTACTGTAGATCCCCAACTTTGATGGCTAAACCACTCCGGAGTCACATCTCCAGGGAGGCAGAAACTACTTGCCCTTGCTAGAACATCGTGCTCCTCCTGTCAACAGAATTCAAATAACATCTTTTTAAAATGAGACGAAGGAAAGAAAAACGTATATTAGAGATTTGAGAAACAAACCTGATGGTCCACCAAGAATTTATAGGTCCTACGCATGACATAATAATCCTCCCATCTCATGCCGTGGAACCTTGCTCTCTTGGCTTGGAACATTGCTTCCAATCCATCATGATCTAGAGGATTAAAACGATAGTAGCCTGGCATGATCAAATCAAAGCGATGTTTCTCATCTTCATAAAGTAAACGGACCCCACACTCGTGTACTTGACAAAGATATAATGGTAAGAGATTTCCGTTTATATCTTCCAGTTGGAATTCAACTGAGACCTCATTGTATTCACTAAACATATAATCTTCTTTGGCAACCAAACAAGGATCAAATCCCACGAATATATGTGCTGAGTCAATGCGCTTCTCATCAGACCAACCATCGAGATAGCAATAGAGATCATGGCTATCACCGTGCTTATTGCGGAAGTGATACGTGCATTTAACTTGCAAACTACGGTTGACAGAACGGAATGCAATTACAGCGCAAAGAGAAAAACCCAAGAACTTGCTATTAGCCCAATGTGAAGATAACAAGAATGTTACTGTAGATCCCCAACTTTGATGGCTAAACCACTCCGGAGTCACATATCCAGGGAGGTAGAAACTACATGCCCTTGCTAGAACACCGGGCTCCTCCTGCCAACAGAATTCAAATAACATCTTTTAAAATGAGATGAAGGAAATAAAAAAGTATATCAGAGGTTTGAGAAACAGACCTGACAATCCGCCAAGAATTTATAGGTCCTACGCATGACAGAATAATCCTCCCATGTCATGCCTTGGAACCTTGCTCTCTTAGCTTGGAACATTGCTTCCAATCTGTCACGATCCATAGGATAAATCTGAAAGTTGCCTGGCATGATCAAATCAAAGCGATGTTTCTCATCTTCATACAATACTCGGACCCCACACTCATATACTTGACAAAGATCTATTAGTAAAAGATTTCCATTCATATCTTCCGGTTGGAATTCAACTGAGACTTCACTGTATTCACTAAACATAAAAACTTCTTTGGCAACCAAACAGGGATCAAATCCCACAAATATATGATTTGAGTTGATGCTCCTATCATCACACCAACCATCGAGATAACAATAGAGATCATGGCTATCACCATGCTTATTGCGGAAGTGATACGTGCATTTAACTTGCAAACTATGGTCGACAGAACGGAATGCAATTACAGCACAAAGAGAGAAACCCAAGAACTTGCTATTAGCCCAACGTGAAGATAACAAGAATGTTACTGTAGATCCCCAACTTTGATGGCTAAACCACTCTGGAGTCACATCTCCAGGGAGGCAGAAACTACATGCCCTTGCTAGAACACCGTGCTCCTCCTGTCAACAGAATTCAAATAACATCTTTTTAAAATGAGACGAAGGAAAGAAAAAAGTATATTAGAGATTTAAGAAACAAACCTGATGGTCCGCCAAGAATTCATAGGTCCTACGCATGACATAATAATCCTCCCATCTCATGCTGTGGAACCTTGCTCTCTTGGCTTGGAACATTGCTTCCAATCCATCTTGATCTAGAGGATTAAAACGATAGTAGCCTGGCATGATCAAATCAAAGCGATGTTGATCATATTCATACAGTAAACGGACCCCACACTCGTGTACTTGACAAAGATCTAATGGTAAGAGATTTCCATTTATATCTTCCAGTTGGAATTCAACTGAGACTTCACTGTATTCACTAAACATAAAAACTTCTTTGGCAACCAAACAGGGATCAAATCCCACGAATATATGTGCTGAGTCAATGCGCTTCTCATTAGACCAACCATCGAGATAGCAATAGAGATCATGGCTATCACCGTGCTTATTGCGGAAGTGATACGTGCATTTAACTTGCAAACTACGGTTGACAGAACGGAATGCAATTACAGCGCAAAGAGAGAAACCCAAGAACTCGCTATTAGCCCAACGTGAAGATAACAAGAATGTTACTGTAGATCCCCAACTTTGATGGCTAAACCACTCCGGAGTCACATCTCCAAGGAGGCAGAAACTACGTGCCCTTGCTAGCACACCGTGCTCCTCCTGTCAACAGAATTCAAATAACATCTTTTTAAAATGAGACGAAGGAAAGAAAAAAGTATATTAGAGATTTGAGAAACAAACCTGATGGTCCTCCAACAATTCATAGGTCCTACGTGTGACATAATAATCCTCCAATCTCGTGCCGTGGAACCTTGCTCTCTTGGCTTGGAACATTGCTTCCAATCCATCATGATCTAGAGGATTAAAACGATAGTAGCCTGGCATGATCAAATCAAAGCGATGTTTCTCGTCTTCATAAAGTAAACGGACCCCACACTCGTGTACTTGACAAAGATCTAATGGTAAGAGATTTCCGTTTATATCTTCCAGTTGGAATTCAACTGAGACCTCATTGTATTCACTAAACATATAATCTTCTTTGGCAACCAAACAAGGATCAAATCCCATGAATATATGTGCTGAGTCAATGCGCTTCTCATCATACCAACCATAGAGATAGCAATAGAGATCATGGCTATCACCGTGCTCATTGCGAAAGTGATAGGTGCATTTAACTTGCAAACTATGGCTAATAGAATGGAATGCAATGACAGTGCAAAGAGAAAAACCCAAGAACTCGCTATTAGCCCAATGTGAAGATAGCTGGAATGTTACTATAGATCCCCAACTTTGATGGCTAAACCACTCCGGAGTCGCATATCCAGGGAGGCAGAAACTACATGCCCCTTCTGGAACATCGGGTAGCTGTTAACACAATTCAAATAACATCTTTTAACAATGAAAGGTGGCAAATAGAGAAAAAAAAAAAGATGTAAATCAGAGGTTTGATAAACAAACCTGATGGTATAACCTTTTGGTATAAAGTTGAAATTTCAATAATGAGTACTCCAAGATTTGATTGACCACAGGCAACCTCAAGCAATTAGTGAAAATGAATTCAAAAATGTTCCCCTCAACTACAGTTGATGAGCTTGATTCTAGATAATTCAAACCCTTGCAGTTGTCTGCATCCAACTTTGATAGCTGTGGTGGAAGCTCCGGTAATGATTGAAGGTTCTTGCAATTCCTTAATCCTAGATATTGCAACTCAAAGAGTTTATTGATGCTTATAGGAATAGTATAAAAATTGTTTCCACTTAGATCTAACACTTCCAGTGACGATAAAAGACCAAGACTGTTCGGCACTTCCCGTATATTGCAACCATCTAGATTTAGCTTACGCAAACAATCTAAATCCACGCATCTTCCGGGCAATTGCAAGTCACGAAGACATGTGATGCCCGTTAGAAATTTGCAGTTTCCCACTTCCAAGCAGGCAAGTCCCTTCAGATTTCCAATCGGTGAAGGCAACTTTGTTATGCGTGTCTGTTCTAAATAGAGATATCTCAAACAATTCATCGGCTCCAAAACTTCTGGAAAATCCCCAAATTGGATGCAACCTGAGAGATTAAGCCTTTGCAGGTTTCTCAACTTACAAATGCTGCTTGGAAGAATCTCAAATTGTTTGCAGTTTCGCAGGTGCAATTCAGCAAGTTCACACAAACATTCAATTGAAGAGGGAATCTCTCTTATTGCTGTCCCATCTAAATACAGCTCCCGTATATTTCTTGAAACCTTTGGAAACTCCGTGATACTAGAGCAACCGGAAAGATCAAGTTTTTCAAGACATCCCAGCTTAGAAACCGCACTCGGCAGATTCTTTAGCCTGTTGCAGCCACCTAGATCTAAATAAATGAGTTCCCTTAGACGAGCAATTGAAGATGGCAGTTCTTCTATTGCAGTTCCATTCAAGTACAAGTATCTAATATTCTTCGAAAAGTCAGGAAACCTGCTGATAGATGAGCAACCAGAGATGTCAACGATTAGAAGAGATTTCAACAAATATATGTTTTCTGGAAGATTCACCAGGAGCTTGCAGTTCTTCAAATTCAACGTAACAAGTCCATTGAGTTCCCCGATTGATTGGGGAAGCTCTTCAACAGCAGTTTCATTTAAATTTAAATATGTTAGTTTCCTTGCAATCTCTGGGCACTTCTTGAGATTTGAGCAACCAGAAAGGTTAAGACTCTTCAGACATCTTGAATTAATTCTACTGGGCAGATTGTTTAGGTTTGTGCAGCCTCTCAAATCTAAATCATTAAGCTTGTCAAGATGCTGTATAGATGATGGAACCTTAACCAAACTTGTACAGAATTGAAGATTCAATCTCTCAAGGTCTCTGGCCTTTGAAAGGTCTGGCAGGGAAGTTATGTGCTCACAATTGCTGAGGTTGACATCTTTTAAATTGACGAGATCCTGAAGCAAAATAAAATCAACAGAAAGAAATTACACGTGCATACCACACTTAATTTCAAAGAAAGAACTATGCATGCACAGAGTTATTTTAGAATACCTGGTCTTCACTCCACAGTTGCTCAACCTTGCTCGATGATAGGTTAAGTTCAACAAGATTCTGTGGACGAAAATTGCAAGGCAAAGATGTCGAAGGGTATCCATCCCAATGGAGATACCTCAACTCTTCAGAAAGAGACTCGAGGCCAAGAGGAAGGTGCACTCTGCATTTAACTCCAGCTTTAGAATTATAAATTTTTAGCAGTCTAAGACTATACATCCTTGCGAAGGCTGTAGAGCTCAACTCTATTTCTCTTATTTTTGAAACATCCAAGAATATCCCTTCAACTTTTCCAGTTCCCTGAAAACCAGTGAAGGAGAAACAAAGTTTAAGTAAGATTTTAAACTTACTAGTACAACCATATTGCATTGCATATGAAAGGGAAAACTTTCGGGGTATATGAATCTCACCAGATTATTGGTCAACACTTGATATGCATCTTTTGGATTCCACAATCTGCTCTGTCTTCCTAGCTCATCAAGAGATTCTTTACGAACAACTTCATGGGCCATTTCTTGCAAAAGATCATGCATTTCAACCTTGTCATCTGAAATTTTAATGAGACACCTGTCAATGAGAACACTAAATCCAATCTCTGTTTTGAAGCCGCAGCCATCTAGTATCCGCTTTACAAAATCAACTCGATGCCCTCTAAAGAAACATGCAATGTCGAGAAATATACTCTTCTCTTCACTATCAAGTGCTTCATAACTTATTCTCAACACACTATGAACTTTTTGCCGAGTTAGTTTTTCATCCTTGTTCAATGCACTTTCCCATTCTTTTGTCGTTCTGCCACATAGAAAGGAACCTAAGACTTTAAGAGCTAATGGATTCCCTTTAGCGTAATTTATTGCCCTCACAGACAGATCCATATAATTTTTTGGGAGCTGGTTATCCTTAAATGCATGCAAACTAAAGAGATGAAGGGCTTCCCGGTAATTCAGTTCCTCAACCTCAAATATTTTGTCTGCATATTTCTTCAGGACCTGTTTATCTCTAGATGTTAGGATAATTCTGCTTCCTGGACCAAAATCACATCCTCCAAGTAACATTTCAATTTGATCCACATCATTCACATCATCGAAAACAATCAGAATCTTTTTACGGCAGATCCTGTCTTTAAATAAAGGGTGTCCAATACGTGGAGTGCGAATATGTAGATTTTCTTCCTCTGTTATTTTAGAGAAAAGTTCATCTCGCATACGAAATAATCCTCCATTCTTTTCTGATTCCTCCCTCACATTTGCAAGAAAATAGTGACCTTCATATTCCCTTGCGATCTTGTTGAAAATCGCTCCAGCAATGGTTGTCTTACCAGTACCACCCATGCCCCAAATTCCTACAAAACAAACCTCCGGTAACTGTGTGCATAATAAGGATTCGATTTGCTTCATACGTGAATCCATTCCAACCAGGCCCTTCAAATCACTTGAGGATGCATAATTCAATTTCTTCAAAATATGATGCACAATTTGATCCACGAGTCCCGACTCAGGCCTGCCAACATGAAGGACGAAAAGATATATCAAATAGTACCCCAAAGAAAAACAATCTTTTCTTGAGGTTGGAACTTTTGTGACGGATTCCAATTGCCATACATTATCACACTACATGCGTGTGAAATCTAATCCCACTCACTTGCACGTAATTCTTTTTCTAAATTTACAGATGCATGGAAAAACTTACTAGTTTGGACTCCGGACTGCAAAAAATGAAAGAAGCATCTTTAACTCAAATTGTATCTTTACGTCGAATAAAAAATCTACAGGAAACTGGTGGATTTTTTTTATTATTATTATATGCAAATGTTGTCAAAGGTAAGGTTTTGAACTCAAGAACTCAAGGTACCATTAAGGTGCAAGTCCATTGGCTGTTGATGGAGGTAAGTTTCCCACTAAAAAACAGAACAGA
Source organism: Populus alba (assembly GCF_005239225.2). Classification (NCBI taxonomy): domain Eukaryota; kingdom Viridiplantae; phylum Streptophyta; class Magnoliopsida; order Malpighiales; family Salicaceae; genus Populus; species Populus alba. The sequence continues at coordinate 16,699,957 of NC_133302.1, read as the reverse complement.
CTTGTGCCTTTTCAAGCAACGAGTACTATGAACTAAGAAGCACAAATGATATACAGGAGAAAAAAAAACAATAATATGCACAAGAAATTTTAATTGCTATAATTCCAGAAAAAAAAGGTTGAAGATGAGAATCTGTAGTTACCTAGTAACCTGTGAATCCCATCCAGATATACTGGCTGCATTTGTCAAGGCAGTCCTCCACCTTGGCACCTTGTCCATCTTCCCCTTAAAATTTTTTTCAAGCTCAGCAAATGCATTTCCAAAACTCCCAGTCTGTTCATCAACATCAGATGGGTCTACATGATAGAAGACCGGTAAAACAATCTGCCCATAAGTCTCTTTGCATTCAAGTATTTTCACCAGTTCATCCACACACCACGGAGAAGATGCATAGTTCTTGGAGAAAATTACTACAGAAGCTCTTGATTCTTCAATCGTTTTCAGAAGGGCAGGGGTAATTTCTTCTCCTCTTTCAAGCCCGTCATCAATGAAGGTCTTGATTTTCTTACGACGCATAGCTTCATAGAGATGGCTGGTAAAATTATTGCGCGTATCCTCGCCTCTAAAACTAAGGAACACATCATACTTCCTTTTACGAGCAACAGCAGATGAAGATGCCATATCAGACAGTTACAAGATCGTGTCTTCCTCAATCGCTAAGAATCGAAATCAATAAGTGCTCTCCTTTTCTCCTAAAGACAAAGAAAGAGCACCCACTTCAACAGCTGAACATTCATTAAGAGAAACTGAAGTCTAAGAGTGCAAGAACCCACACAGCATATATTTATTAGAAAATTCATCAACCTCTTAACGATGGATATGATCTAGCTTAATTTGATCACTCGTCACTTGCTACCAATGCTAGCTTGCTAGTACTTTCTTTGCAAGGATAGTCACTAGAGCAAACAGAATTACAGATGGAAGAATTAATATGTTCATGAAACAAACTTATCAAACTCATATAGCGTTAATGTTGCTGTCATGTAACAATTAATATAATTGCTGAAAAGATGAAAACAAAAAAGAGCATGGAATCAGTAGCAACAATGGCAAAGGTTACCTTTCTATGGAGTTTATGAGGTACTTTAATGATCAAATTGCAGCAATCGGAAAGGTTAGCTGATGAGTAAAGTACTGAGGACTGAAGCTTAGCAGAGGTAATATTTCATATTACTAGCGATGTTATAATTGTTAAAGTTAAAAGGTTAGCAGAGTTATGAGTGGTAATTTCCTTAGCCGCATCAGAATCAAATGGCATGATTTTCCACACGGCAAATTAAGAAGACACTGGCTGGCCCTCACACCATAGTTATTAAACCCGGCCCGGAGGTTGACCAAGGGGCCGGGTCTCGGGTTTCATGGGTCAACCCGGGTCAACCCGGGTCAACCCGGTAAAATTAATATTTTATATGAAAAAATCCATGTAAAATATGGGATAAAAAAATTGGTTTAAATATTTCAACTTAAAATGATAACATAGTATCTTTTCAAAGTGGGGTTTAAAGCCCTTTCATATATATACTCTATGTTTACATGAAAAAATCATGTTTTTTCAATGTGGGATTTGAAACCCATTAGTATATATACTCTATGTTCCCAAGGAAAAAATCATGTTTTTTCAATGTGGGATAAAAAACCTTTTGGTTTAAATACTTCAACTTAAAGAGATAACATAGTATCTTTTCAAAGTGGGGTTTAAAGCCCTTTCATATATATACTTATGTTTACATGAAAAAAATCATGTTTTTTCAATGTGGGATTTGAAACCCATTGGTATATATACTCTATGTTCCCAAGGAAAAAATCATGTTTTTTCAATGTGGGATAAAAAACCTTTTGGTTTAAATACTTCAACTTAAAAGGATAACATATTATCTTTTCAATGTGGGATTTGAAGCCCTTTCATATATATACTCTATGTTTTTTATCCCACATTGAAAAAACATAACTTTTTTCATGGGAACATAGAAGATATATACCAATGGGTTTCAAATCCCACATTGAAAAACATGATTTTTTTCATGTAAACATAGAGTATATATATGAAAGGGCTTTAAACCCACTTTGAAAAGATACTATGTTATCCCTTGAAGTGGAAGTATTTAAACCAAAAGGTTTTTTATCCACATTGAAAAAACATGATTTTTTCCTTGGGAACATAGAGTATATATACTAATGAGTTTCAAATCCCACATTGAAAACATAACTTTTCATAGGAACATAGAGTATATATTGAAAGGGCTTCAAATCCCACATTGAAAAGATACTATGTTATCCCTTTAAGTTGAAGTATTTAAACTTTTTTATCCCACATTGAAAAAACATGATTTTTTCCTTGGGAACATAGAGTATATATACTAATGGGTTTCAAATCCCACATTGAAAAAACATGATTTTTTCATGTAAACATAGAGTATATATATGAAAAAGGCTTTAACCCCACTTTGAAATGATACTATGTTATCATTTTAAGTTGAAATATTTAAACCAATTTTTTTTATCCCATATTTAAAAAAAAAAAAAAAACCCGGGTCTTGTCCGGGTCTCCCGGGTCGACCCACCGGGTCGCCCGAGGGATGATATTTTGCAGATCTTCTTCTTCTTTTTTTAATATAATGGACTGCGTGTAATCCACTAGAATAATTTTCTATTATTTTTAGTGACCGAAAAAACGATATCATTATGTGTAATCCACTAGAATAATTTAATATAAGGGATGATATGTGAGATTTCACTTTTTCTTTATAGATTCAGAAACGACACTTTACATGTCAACATAGTAAGTTGAGCCCGTGAAAACTCAATCGACAAAAAATATAAAAATATTACATGATTACCATTATAATTAAATTAATGATTAAAAAACCTTAACGGTCGAAATATTGCAACTTCACCATGAAACCATTTTTTATTTCTACTTAGACTTACTGCACCGTTACAACCCCCGAGAGATGTAATTGCATCTCTTCAATGGAATACTCCAATGATGTTTTTGACCCTTTCCTAGAAAAATTTGGCAATGGCTTCAAAAGCATTGAAGGTTTTTCTGCATGGCCCCTTTGTCTTTTTTGAAATTAACTAGGGACACAAAAGTTTGTTCGTATATTAATTATACAGTATAACAATTAAAATACTATTGGAAGCAGAAAGTCTAAACCATAAAAGAGGTATTTTCATATTTTTAAAATAGTTTTTATTATTATTATAATTTAAGCTAAGGAGCAATTTGACATATCAAATATAAAAAATAATAAATAATTAAAATACACCATGAAATGAACAACATACCTTTAAATAAAAACATTTAATTATGAAGACAAGGGGTGTTCTAGATTTTTTAGTATGATTTTTTTTTTTGGTGTAATTATCAAGTTAGGGGAAAATTTTATATTTAACTAAATAAAAAAAAATGAGCAGGAGTATATGACACCTAAAAGAGTGTGGAGGCGTCCGAGCCCTTTAGACGGTGCCTCTTGCTAAAGAATCTTAATATATACTTTTAGTTAGATTATAATAATTTTCTTCTTGGTATTTGGCAGAGGCACGCATGATAGGATACAGGTTGCGGTTTGAAAGTGGATGACAGCACTTAATTTTTTATTTTTTACATATAATGTTGTTTGTAACTTAAAAAAAAAATAAAGATAAACGATATATCATTTATTTCTTTAATCCAAAACAAATAAATAGATTAGGGTTAGGTGCTAGCCCGAATTTTTTGTCCCCCCCCCCACCCATTATTATTATTATTCATGAAGATTCAATTAAACTCAGTGTTTTATAATTAAAATTTTAAATGTACTCTAAAAACAATTTTATCACATTTAGGATTTTTTTTATTTTTTGATCACATAAAATATAAATATAATATTTTGATATTTTTTTGTTAACTTACTTTAACAAATATATAATATTTTTGTTTTTAACAAAAAAAAATCAGTTAAAATCATTGTGTTGGTTAAGATAAATAAAATATATATTAAAACAAATAATTTAAATAATTTTTTTTAAAAAAATAATTGTATTTTTATATTTAATAACAATACTAAAAAGAAATTTATAATATTTTAATTTTTTTAATTTTAAAAAAATTAGATCCCTCGTAGCATAGCGGGAAAAACATTCCCTAGGTTAAGTAGAGGGAAAGACTAGTTTAGGAAATAAACATATGAATATAATATTTTGATTTTTTTTTGTTAATTTATTTTACCAATTATAAAATATTTTTGTTTTAAAATAAAATATTAACTAAAAATATTGTGTTGATTAAGACAAACAAGAAATATACTGTCTTAAAGTAAGTTAGCTGTTTGAATCTGTGCATCATCTCCCAAACTTTCCCACATTACAACAAATCACTGAAAAAAAGGAAGAAGAAATACTATTAACAATGTTCTAAAATGCGTGCTTTCCCCACGCCTTTATTTTCATTGAATTTATATATTATAACTATAATAATAATAACATATACTAAAAATACTCTGAGCTGTTTTTTTATTTTTTTTATTTTGTATGCCTTTATGGATTATTTTTGCTTTTTTTTTTGTTTTTTTTCTTTTAATGAATTTTTTTTGTTTAATTTAGTTTGTTAATGTTAAATTTTTTTTATTTAGTTATCATATTTTCATGACACGGATCCCAAGTTTGACGGGTTAACCAAGAATTTTTGTTTTTCTTCTTTTTAATTAATTTTTTTCGTTTAGTTTAATTTAATTTAGTTTGTCAATGTTAAATTTGTTTCTATTTAATTATTAGACTTTCATGATAGATATCTCGGGTTTAACGGGTTAACCCGTCAATTGTTTTTTCTACCCCTTTATTTTCGTTGAACTTATATATTATAATTATAATAATATAATAATAATAACATATACTAAAATACTCTAAGCTGTTTTTTTTTTTAGTTTTTTTTTTGTTTTCTTTTTGTTTTTTATGCCTTTATGGATTTTTTTTTGCTTTTTTCTTTGTGTTTTTTTTTTCTTTTAATGAATTTTTTTTGTTTAATTTAGTTTGTTAATGTTAAATTTTTTTTTATATAGTTATCATATTTTCATGACACAGATCCCGAGTTTGATGGGTTAACCCAGAATTTTTATTTTTCTTCTTTTTAATTAATTTTTTTTGTTTAGTTTAATTTGTTAATGTTAAATTTTTTTCCATTTAATTATCAGAATTTCATGACACGTATCCTAGGCTTGACGAGTTAACCCATCAATTTATTTTTTTTCAATTTAGTTATCAAACTTTTATGATATAAATCTCAGGTTTGACAGGTTAACCTGGTTTGAAGGATTAACTCAATTAATTTAGATTTTTTTTCTTCATTAGTTTTTTTTTCTTGTTGGTTTTTTTCTCTTTTTCTTCATTAGTGTTATTATTAATATTATAAATATTATTTTTAGGTTAGATGTTGCATCCAAATCCAAGACTCTTAGATATAGCTTTACAAAAAAACTTAACACTTTTAAATTTTAGTTTTTTTTATATTTTTATTAAAAAAAGTTAACCCGCATCGCATCGCGCAGGTAATATAACTAGTATATATATATTACCCGTGGAAGTGGGTAAGTTAGCTGGCAGGAAATGGAGAAAGAGTAGTGACCTCAGCCATTGAAACCCCTTTCTAGAATTGTTCCCAAGAAAATTCAGGAGATGGAGTAACTTTAACAAAACGGTGCGTAAATCAACTAAGGGAAAAAGACCCTAATTAGCTAATTGAAACGGTGCACTTTAAGGACAAAAATGAAACGGTGCGTAGGAGGCTGCAACGTCAATGTCAGTTTGAATTTGAAGGATTAATTTCTTCTTCTTTTCATCTTCTTCAGCTGGTAGTAGGGGTGTTCATGGTCCGGTTCGGTCCGGTTTTAACATAAAAATTCAACCGAACCAGAAAATACTATTCCTTGTTAATATAACCCGAACCGAACCGGTTTTGTTCGGTTCGGGTCGGTTTTTTAACCTTAGAAACCAGAAAAACCGAAATCAATTAAATAAGAGAAAACTTGGCCCAATCACAATCACTTGACAAACTTGGCCGAATCACATTCAAAAAAATCCTTGTTGAAACCTTTGAATCCAAGCTCTCCGGTTGAGATCTGAAAGATCTCCCTTAATTGAATCATAATCACTGAATCTATCTATATTAAAACAACGATTTCAATAGCATCCCGTAAAGTAGAGAATAGAGGCAACAATATAAGAGAAAATGAGTTGTTTTAAGTCTTTCTTGTGCCCAGAAGAGAGGGAGAGGGAGAAAGGGAAGGGTAAGGCCACTGGAAAAGGGAAAGGGGGGGAGAGAGCAGGGAAGGGGGGGATGGGTGGGGTTGCTGAAAAGGGAAGGGGTTTTGGGGGGAGGGGGGATAATTTATTATTAGGTTTAGTGGCGGGGGGGTTAATTTATTATGGAAAAGGGAAAGGGAAATGGGGAAAAGCTGGAAAGGTTTTGGGGAGGGGGGCGGGAAAGTTTTGGGGGAGGGGGGGGGGGGATAATTTATTATTAGGTTTAGTGCGGGGGGTGGGGTGTTGGGTTAATTTATTATTAGGTTTAGTGTTTCTTTTTATATATATTTTTAAATTTAATTAAACCGGTTCGGTTTGGTCCGGTTTAATCGGTTTAAGCCTTCTTAAACCGAAACCGAACCGGACCGAGTGGTTTTTAAAATTTTTTAATCGGTTTATTCGGTTTTTTCTATCGGTTCGTTTTTTTTGGTTAATTTTTTCTCGGTTTTTTCGGTTTAATCGATTGGTCAGTTTTTTTTAACACCTCTAGCTGGTAGCAATTGCCTCTCCTTGAAGCTGACCTTGTCCTCAAGGTTGAATTATGAAAACTGCAGCTTCAATTCATCAGTGAATTCCCCATCAGCAGGAGAGAGACCATCCCAATGAACTAGGACTTTGAGTGACCGTCCATATTAGGTGGTCTAGAGGATTATATTAGGAATTTTGGAATTAATGTTTATTTTTAATTTTATCCTTCAATATTTTATTTATTAGAAATTAAGGTCTTATTCTTTCTTCATTTTTCTTTCAATGGGGTTATTTCATTCTCATTTAATTTTTTTTTGTGATCAAATAGAATCATTGAGACCTTTTACAATTATTAAAATGATTTTTTCCATGATATTGTTAATCCTTTATTTTTTGAAGTTAGTCATTGTCAAAAGATTTTTAGTTCATTTTTTATTGTTTTTTTTTTAATTATATTATCAAATTAATCCAACTGAATAAATAACAAAAGGATGTTAAAGTTATGTCACACTCTACTAAAATAAGAGATTAAACCTAAGAACTACTAAAGCAGCTTTCTAATTAATTAATGAGGTTATGGAAACCTTTACAAAAGGTATAAGCTCACGTTTCACAGCGAAGATAGATTAGTTTTCTTGTTAGATGATGATTAATATGTAGTAGACTAGCGAAAAAAAAAAAAAAAAGTCTTTTTCTCAGGGTCTTCGGATTAAGGACACTATAGAGGTTTGGTATAAAAGGATGAAGAAGTAGAAGAAGAAGTGTTTAGAATCCTTTACCCTAAGGTTCAATATTTTTTATATATCTATAAGCTCTCACAAGTTGCCTAGAGTTATAGAGTTATGGGTATAAAGAACATTCTTCCTACCACATATGATTTTAGATTGTCATTAATATGAGTTTTGTGATAATATAATATATATATATATATAAGCAATTTTCCTGTAATTAGTTTTTTTAAAAGCATTTTTAAAACACAAAAACAAAAAATATGTTAAAAATAATTTATGAGTAATCTTGAGGGTTATATCTTAATTAATCAGGTTCTAGATTTGTTTTTTTTTTTAATTACAAGTTCAAGTCTTACAAACCTAAAATCATTTATGTAAACTTCAAGTATAATTCAATAATAAATGAAGTCTAAGAAATACATTAAAAAATAATGGTGAATGAATATCCTAAAAGCACTCGTTGCTTTTCCCTTATCAATATAACTTTTAAAGTCGTTTAATAATTTTGATTATATATATTACCCTGCAAAGACTTTTTATGATGGTTTACTGTTAATATGTATTTTTAGTTAGTTTATAATAATTATCTTCTTGTTATGTGGCAGTGGCACACGTGATATGATGCAGTTTGCAGTTCGAGAGTGGATGATAACACTTAATTTTCTATTTTTTACAAACAATAGGTGGTCTGTAATTTAAAAAACAAATAACATATCATCTACCACTTTAATTCAAAAAACAATAAATAGATTAAGCCCTAATTAACCGCACCCTCGTCGTGATCTCTTTCTTCTATTATCTATCTATCAATTAATTTGATGATAAAGTTTTCATGTTTATTTCTATTTATAATTAATTGAAAAATAAAATCAATTCAAGTAGTGTATAATTACAGTACACGCACGATAAATGTTTTGCTAATTTTATTTTTATATTATTATTTCTAAGTGTATTTTTAGGATTATAATTTATGATATTTTTTTAAAATATTTTTTATTTAAATATATATCAAAAAATATATTTTTTTTTTATATTAGCATATTAAAATTACTAAAAAAACACTAAAATAGAAGATTAACTTATTTTTTTTTAAGAAAACACATTTTTAAAATACTTCCAAAATAAAATTTACTGCAATTTCAATTTCAAACAGCTCCAGATATCTTTATTTACATTTCAGCTGTTACCTTTTGAAATGTAATCACTTTCTCTTAGAATAAGCAAATGGATTTCAAATTAGTTGTCTACAGAAAGCTTTTATTGGAATACTTTCCATATAGTTCTTTCGGCCATGAAACAATTTCATTTGATTTCTTTGAACCTTTTAGGTCTCCGACTGTAAACCTTCAAGTCATTTGTGGTAGATTCCGCACCATTCTTGAAGCCACTTCCACCGGGTTCCGCCTCATTGTCACGCTTGTTATCATGGCATCTCTTGTTTTTTCCCACGCCGGCATTAGTGAATTGTTCCTTTGGAAGATAAATTACACATAATTGTTGTACAAGCTGTCCAGATTCCGTTGGAGTTGCTGCAAATAACCGACGGTATGGCAAGATAAAATCGCAATAGTTCTCTGCTTGGGTGTATAGTTGGCGAACCCCACACTTGCTCACATGACAATAATGCAAGGGGTTGGTGTCCATATCTTCCACGGAGAATTCAACTGAGACTTCACTGAAATTACCATACCAAAAATCTTTTGTAGCATTCAAACAAGGATCATATCCAAGAAATAGGTGATCTGACTGGATAGATCGTTTGTGCAATGAGCCATAGTGACTGGCAAAGTAGCAATGGAGAACGCAGGGATCAGCATGGTCATTCTTGAAATGGTACGTACATTTAACTTGGAATCCACCAGAGTCGTCATAAGATGGTTCGAATGCAACAACAGTGCACAGCATGAAACCCAATAACTCACAACTAGCGCAATGTGAAGGCAGCTGAATTGTCACAGAAGCTGCTGAATTCTGCTGCACAAACCACGCTGGAACTTTACATCCAGGGAAGCAAAAACTAGATACCCCAGCAGCTACTGATGAAATCTGCATCATGAAAAACATGCTCAACTCTACCTCCAATAAAAAACGAGAGAAGAGATTATAATATGGGATTGTACGGGGATTGCACGTGTGTGCGTGCGAGCGCGCGCGTGTGTGTGTGAGAGAGAGAGAGAGAGAGACCTCATTGTAAAGTCTTTTGGCATATAGCTGAATTTTCAAGAGAGCATATGCCATGATATTGTTGCGTGCAGTCTCATCCAACTTGAGACAATTAGTAAAGATGAATTCAAAAATGTTTCCATCAAGTATAGTTGATGAGCTTGGGACTGTTCTCAGAGATGTGCAGCTGTGTGCATCTAGTTTTGCAAGCCGTGGGGGAAGTTTTTGTAATGATACAAACCTCCAGCAATGGCGTAAGCCAAGATATTGCAGCTCAGAGAGTTCACTGATATTTTTAGGCAGTCTAACAAAGTTGTTTCCACTCAGATCCAATGCTTCCAGTGAGGTTAAGCAGCCAAGACTTTTAGGCACCTCCAGTATTCCGCAACCACTGAGGTTTAGCTTGCGCAAATATTTTAAATCCACATCCTGCTCAAGCAATCGCAAGTCACCAAGATATTTTCCTTCCAAATATATGCAATTTCCCAATTCTAAGAAACAAAGCCCCTTCAGATTTCTAATTGGTGAGGGTAATTTTTCTATGCCTGTTCTGTCCAAGTAAAGATATCTCAAAGATTCCATTGTCTCCAAAATTCCCGGGAATCTCTGAAATTGAGAGCAACCTGAGAGGTTGAGCTTTTGCAGAGATTTCAACTTGCAGATACTCCCAGGAAGAATCTTGAATTTTGTACAGTTTCGTAGATGCAATTCAACAAGTTTGTAAAAACACCCGATTGACGATGGGATTTCTTCTATTGTTGTCCCATCCAGATACAGCTCTTTTATATTACACGAAACATTTGGAAACTCTGTGATATTGGAGCAGCCAGAGAGATTAAGTTTCTCAAGATATGCCAACTCATAAATGGTGCTCGGAATATTCTTGAGCCTTCTACAGTTGGACAGATCCAAAGAAGAGATTCTCCAGAGATGACCAACAGAAAATGGAAATTCTTCTACCGCAGTTCCACTCAAGTATAAATACCTTGTATTCCCTGGTATGCTCGGAAACTTGGTGACATTTGAGCAGCCAGAGACATCAACAATAACAATAGACTTCAACAAACAAATACTGTCTGGAAGATTCCCAAGTTGTTTACAGTCCCTCAAATTCAAAGCAACGAGTCGACTCAGATGTCCAATAGATTGGGGAAGTTCTTTGATTGCAGTCTCATTGAAATTCAAATACATCACATGCTCTGTAGTCTCTGGGTACATCTTGAGATTTGAGCAGCCAGAGAGGTTAAGAGCCTTGAGATATTTTGATTTAATGATTCTTGGAAGACTCAAAAGGCTTGTGCAGCTTCTCAGATCCAAATCAACAAGCTTCTCTAGAAATTGAATAGATGAGGGAACCACTTTCAGAGTTGTACAAAATTGAAGATTCAATCTCTCAAGATTTTTAGCCTTTGATAGGTCTGGAATTGTAGTTAGATGCTCACAATTACTAAGGTTGACCTCTGTTAAATTCACAAGATTCTGCTCCATCATTGTATTGATAACAAAAAAACATTAGTATCTGTACATTTTAAAATTCATTTGAAAGAGGAGAAAGATTACATGTGTAGTGACTAAACCATACCTGGTCCCCCTTCCAAAGTTCTCGAACCTTGCTGTGTGATAGGTTAAGTTCAACAAGGTTCTCTGGATGAAAATTGGATGGCAAAGATTTCAGAGGGTATCCATCCCAATGGAGATACCTCAACTCATCAGAAAGTGATTTGAGACCATTAGGAAGGTACACTTTACAGTTCTTTCCAACTTCAGAATTATAAATCTTGAGCAATCTAAGATTATACATCCGCGCAAAAGCTTTAGAGCTTAACTTGATTTCTTTTATTTTAGAGGTGTCAAAGAATATCCCTTCAACCTTTTCAGTTCCCTAAAGATCACAGCAAGGAAAAAAATAAAGCATGATAAGTAACACAAATCCATGGTCATATGTGAATGCTTTCAAACTTCATAGACCAAATCTCTCAAAAGAAACAAGAAATGAAAGAAATTAAGCATTCGCATACATGACACTCACCATATTTTTTGTCAAAACTTGATTGACATCCCTAGGACTCCATAACCTACTACGTTTTCCCAGTTCTTTTATGGATTCTTGTCGGACAATTTCAAAAGCCATTTCTTGCACCAGATCATGCATTTCAAGCTTTCCATTTGAAATAGTAATAAGGCACCTTTCAGCAAGAAAAAAAACTCCAATATTTGTTGAGAAACCACAACCATCCAGTATTCTCTTCACGTAATCAATTTGCTTCCCTTTAAAGAAACACGCAATATCAAGAAATATGTTCTTCTCTTCATCACCAAGTGCATCAAAACTTACTTTCAACATATTATAAATTTTCAGCTGAGGATTTCTTTCAAGTTTATTCAATGCATTTTCCCAGTCCTCTTTCCTTAGGTCAAAAAGAAAGGAACCCAAAACTTTAAGAGCCAATGGGTTTCCTTTAGCATAATTTACTGCCCTGATTGATAGGCCCATATAATCTTTTGGAATGTGGTTTCCTTTGAAGACAGACAAACTGAAGAGTTGACGAGCTTCACTGCAATTTAATTCCTCGACCTCATATATTTCATCAGCCACATTCTTAAGCACTTGTCTATCTCTGGACGTTACAAGAATTCTACTTCCTGGACCAAACATATCATGCCTTTCAATTAAACATTCCACTTGTTCTACATCATTCACATCATCTAGAACAGTTAAGACTTTTTTGTGCCAGATCCTTTCCTTGATTAAAGTGGATCCCGTGCGTGGAGTGTCAATACGTAGATTTTCCTGCTCTAATACTCTGGAAAGGAATTCCTCTCGCAAGCGAATCAAGCCACACATTCTTCCGATTTCTCTCTTACATTGGTAATAAAACAGCAGCTTTCATATTGACTTGAAATACTGTTGAAAACAGCTTCAGCAATGGTTGTCTTACCTATACCACCCATGCCCCATATTCCGATTATACGAGCTTCAGATGATCTAATGCATAAAAGTGTTTTGAGTCGTTCAATGCGTGAATCTATCCCAACTAGGCCCTTAGAATCACCTAATGATGTGTGGTTCAATTTTTTCAAAATGAATTGCACAATTTCACTTACAAGTTTGGACTCGGGCCTGCCAAATACAAGGAACAAGTGTTAGTAAAACAAAAGTTATCCAAAAAAAAAGTAAATAGAATAATGAAGATAACTCAGTACCTTTTTATTTTTTATTTTTTTGTTAAGAGTTCATTTGGAATTTTTGTGATCATTACGCTTGTAGCAACTAAGTCAAATTTCTTAAATTTATAATGTTTCTTGAAATTCACCAGTGCATAGCATTTTTAAGGCTCATTTAGAAGTCCCAGGAACATATACAATTTAAAAGTTATAATTCTGCACAAGTAAACCCACAAGAAGTGCGGTGACACAAGACTGGGCAATTAAGTTCCACCACAGTAATAGTCCTTCTGTGGATTCAAATTAACATGGGAATCAGTTTTAAAAGCTCAAACTGAGATATTATAACCTTTAAGTGAAATAAATTTATGCTTTTTAAAGTTATTATCCTAAACTGGAAAACATAAACTAATTAAATTGCTAAAGAACATGTCAAAGGACTGCCCCTTTTAAGCGACTATACTAAATGACCATTTCATGATGAGCAAGTATAATTTGGTTTGCATACTGAATAATGCTAGAAATACTTAATTCTGATATAATTGATGTGTTACCTCAAAAAGGATCGAGTTACTTCACCTAACTAAACAATGTACTAAGCTAGTAATTCGATAATTGCCAAGTGTTGATTCTTAAAAAACTTTTATTAGTAAAGAACAATGGCAGATTCTGTTACCGCGTTCAAAAACATTTAGCCCCTTTGTCTAATTAGTGTTTTGAAATTTAATGTGGAACGGTAACTCCATCATTTCAAGGGCAGCTAAAAATAAAGAAACTTGCATTCTTTCAAAATTCTTAAAAGTGCAAAGTAAGGGAACTTTATTGTTCTTATTTATTTTCCAACCCTTAGCTAGTTCCATACCCATTGGAAATCAGCCTTTTTAACATTATGCATAATTTTAGCTATATTAGAAAATGGGCATGCTAAAAATGGCACAAATAATACTTATATTCACGTATTCAAGTGAAACCTGCAAATGGTATAGAATAGAGAGAAAAGGTTACCAAGTGACTTGTGAATCCCATCCAGAAATATTGGCCGCATTTGTCAAGTCAGCTCTCCAGCTTGAAACCTTGTCCATCTTCCATTTAAAATTTCTTTCAAGTTTAGCAAATGCATTTCCAAAACTCCCTCTCTGTTCATCCACATCAGATGGGTCTACATGATAAAAAAACTGGTAAAACAATCTGCCCACATGTTCTCTTGCATTCCAGTATCTTCACCAATTCATCCACACACCACGGCGAAGATGCATAGTCTTTTGAGAATATCACTACTGAAATTCTTGAATCTTCAATTGTTCTCAACAGTGCAGGTTCAATTTCTTCACCCCTTTCAAGATCATTATCTATGAAAGTCTTGATTTGTTTACGACATAAGGCATCATAGAGATGGCTGGTAAAATTGTCACGAGTATCCTTGCCTCTAAAACTGAGGAATACATCATACTTCCATTGTTGAGCAGTTGTAGAAGAAGATGCCATATCCGACATTCACTAGCTTGTGCAGAAAATCACTTGAAATTAAAAGTTCATTGATGCTCTCTTTTTCACCTAGTAAAGAAAAATTAAGGATATAAATCACAGTCGATAACACTAAACAACAGTCGAGAATTTTAAGAGAAGGACAAATCACTAAACTCATTAAACACTAAACGCTGAAAACCACCTTACAAATATCAAGGATTCAAAAATTTTATGGGAATGCTTGCAGTTAATGGACTAGAAAGTTAGAAACCATGCTCAAATTTAGGCTTAAGCTCGATAATTTGATAAGAAAATAACTTTTTTACTTAAATCTCAGCAAATAAATCTTTCATTCAGCTAAACTCAAAGGCAAACCGTGAGACTTGGAGCTTTACAGCACGCTTCATTTATCAAATAAACATGCAATCTCAATCAATAAACCCACAGAGAGTTGATAATTGAAATAAAGAAACAAACAAAACAGACCCAATTCTCAAACCTTAAAACTAACGGTAGCATCAGTTTGAGTACTACTAAGTGGAAAGAAGAAAAGAGTTTGGACTTACAGAGTGGATACAGGAAAGACAGTAAGAGGGGTCCGGCAGCAACTTTCTTGTTTGATGTTTCAGTCAGCCAAGAAACCATAGAAGAAAAACAACACTGATTCTTGTTTCCAACAAGGGACCGAGAACGTCACAAGATGATCTTTTCCATGGAAAATGGATACGCAAAGAAGACTTTGGGGACTCAAATGTCAATGCCTCGTCCTTTTCTATCACCGAGGACGCATTAAATTTGGAACGGCTATGTTGGGGTTAAAAGGGAAGACAATTCCTAACTATTGGTCAAGTAGTTTACTGGCGAAGGAGACATATCTTTAAATTTTTTTTTAAAATGATTTGTATAAAATCTATTTTTTTAATATATCTTATTATTTTCATATTATTCAAAAAAAATATATTATCATTTGTTAAAATATATATATTCTCAAAAATATTTTTTTAAATCTGAAAAAAAATGACAAGTGTCATTGGTCTCTCTCTTAACTATATCTTTCACACTATTAAAATCTCAACAAATTATTTAATTTAATATAATTAGAGTCAAATTTAATAATATAATTGTAAAATTATATTATTATTATTTTTTTAATTTAAAGCATCAAAGATTAACTTAAAATAATAATTAATAATCAAAATAATTATGTATATCCAAGTTTCTTTCAAATCTCAAAAGCAACCAAGAATATATTTTTTTTAACTATTAAAAACTCACATGTGTGATTGTGAATGTAGTCAACATGAGAATAAAAAAAAAAGAGATGTAACCATTAAAAGATGAGCTAAAAAAAACTTATAATTAGATGGCTTGCCCCAACTCTTCAATTTTTCATTTTCTTTTTAAGAGAATATTTTGTATTTAAAAATTTGAAAACAAATTAATTTTTTTATTTTTTTTCAAATTATTTTTTTATTTTCAAATTTTTTTGACATGCTAATATCAAAAATAACTTTTTTAAAAAATATATATTATTTCAATACATTTCTAAACGAAAAATATTTTAAAAAATAATTTTTACCACACTCGCAAACAGACACTAGACTATTTGCTTAAAATATTAAAATATTTATTTGTTTAAACTTAGAAATATTTGTTTAAAAAATTAAATTATTTCAATACACTTATAAACAATAAGCATTTAAAAAAACAACTTTTACTACTTTCACAACCTTCATTGTTTGTTTGAAATTTTTATATCTTTAAATAAAAAAAATATTTATTTCTCATAAAGCATTTTATCAGAAAATATTTGCTTAAAATTGATTATATGTTTTTAAAAAATCAAAATTTCAAAATTACTTGAGAATAAAATATTTTAGAAATAAAAAAGAATACATTAACCTTAAATTGGTACATGAAATGAACACCATCACTTATAAACAAAAGAAAAACCCAATTGTCATATTAATTATGCCTTCTCTTTTTTCTCCTGCGAATAACAACACCAAAATAATCATCTCATCTTATGTCAAGGTCACATAACCTTTCTCTCTTGGCTTGGAACATTGCTTCCAATCCATTATTCTCATGCAGTAGACGGACCTCACACTCAACTACTTGACAAAGATCTAATGGTAAGAGATTATCGCCCATATCTTCTAGTTGGAATTCAATTGAGACCTCATTGTATATACTAAACATACCTTTTTCTTTGGCAACCAAACAGGGATCAAATCTCATAACTATGTTTTCTGAGTTGATGTGCCCTCTCATCAAACTCATCATAGAGATAGCGATAGAGATCATGGCTATCACCGTGCTCATTGCGGAAGTGATATGTGCATTTAACTTGCAACTCAAAGTTGAAAGAATCAGATGCAATGACAGCGCAAAGACAGAAACCCAAGAACTCGTTATTGGCCCAATGTGAAGATAGTTGGCATGTTACTGTAAATCGCCAGCTTTGATTGCTAAACCACTTCGGAGTTGCATCTTCAGGGAGGCAAGAACTAGATATCCTTTTTGAAAAATTGGGCTCCTGTTAACACAATTAAAGTAGCATCTTTTTAAAATGAGACGAAGGAAAGAAAAATGTATATAAGAGGTTTGAGAAACAGACTTGAAGGTACGCCAAGAATTTAGAGGTCCTATGCATGACAGAATAATCCCATCGTATGCCTTGGGACCTTGCTCTCTTGGCTTGGAACCTTGCTTCCAATCCATCTCCATCCAGATGATGAAAACGAGAGAAGCCTAGCATGATCAAATCAAAATGATGTATCCCATCTTCATATAGTAGACGGACCGCACACTTGAGTACTTGACAAAGATCTAATGGTAAGAAATTATCGTTCATATCTTCTAGTTGGAATTTAACTGAGACCTCATTATACTCACTTAATATGTCTTTTTTTTTTGGCATCCAAACAGGGATCAAATCCCACAAATATGTGATCTGAGTTAATGAGCTTCTTATCATACCAACCATGGAGATAGCAATAGAAATCATGACTATCACCATGCTCATTGTGGAAGTGATATATGCATTTAACTTGCAAACTATGGTTAAAAGAATAAGATGCAATGACAGCGCAAAGAAAAAAATCCAAGAACTTGCTATTAGCCCAATATGAAGGTAGCTGGAATGTTACTGTAGATCCCCAATTTTGATGGCTAAACCACTATAGAGTCACAACTCCAGGAAGGCAGAAATTATATGCCCCTTCTGGAATATCAGGCAGCTGTTAACACAATTCAAATAGCATCGTTTTAAAATGAAAGGTGGCAATTAAAGGAAAACAAAGATGTATATCAGAGGTTTAAGAAACAGACATGATGGTATAATCTTTTGGTATAAAGTTGAAATTTCAATAATAAGTATGCCAAGATTTGATTGGTCTCAAGCAACCTCGAGCAATTAGTGAAAATGAATTCAAAAATGTTCCCCTCAATTACAGTTGATGAGCTTGATTCTAGATAATTCAACCTCTCGCAATTCTCTGCATCCAACTTTGATAGCCCTTGTGGAAGCTCCGATAATGATTCAAGTCTCTTGCAATTTCTTAATTCTATGTATAGTCTTAAAATCGTTTCCACTTATATCAAACACTTCCAGTGACGATAAATGACTAAGATTGTCCAGTACTTCCGATAGACTACAACCATCTAGATTTAGCTTACATAAACAATCTAAATCCACGCATCTCTTGGGCAATTGCAAGTCAACAATACATTCAATGTCTTTCAAATATTGGTAGTTTCCAACTTCCAAGTAGGCAAGTCACTTGAGATTTCCAATTAATGAAGGCATCTAGAAGAATTATTAAAATAATTTTTATTTTATTTTTTACATTAACATATTAAAATTATTAAAAAAAAACTCTAAACTGAAACACTAATTTATATTTTTTTAAATATATTTTTAAGAAGTGTTCAAATAAAATTTATTGAAATTTCAAACGGCTTTAAATATTTTTATTTACATTTCAGCTGTTACTTTTTGAAATGTAACCACTTTCTCTTGGAATAAACTAGTGGATTTCAAATTAGTTGTCAAACAAGACAACCAGCGTTCAAATTAATTGTCAAACAAATTAGCTGTCAAATTAGTTGTCAAATATACTAGTTTGGACTCAGGCCAACCAAATACAAGGAACAAGCGTTAGTAAAACGGAAGTTATCCAAAAAAAAAAGTAAATAGAATAATGAAGATAATGCAGCATCTTTTTATTTTTTATTTTTTTGTTCAGATTTCATTTGGAATTTTTGTCATCATCACGCTTGTAGCAACTATCTCAAATTTCTTAAATTCATGGGTTCATTAAAAAAATTAAAGTTTTAATATTTCATATGAAAAAATTAAAAAATAGCTTTGAATATCAAAACAGCACTGTTTCCATTACTGTTCATCTTTCTCACCCGACCGAAACGGACGCCCACCGCCGCACAGCCATTACTTCTGCAATTATCACACTTTATGGTTGGAAGAAATGGCATTGTTTTTTCTAGATATAAAAGTCATGGAACGACTGAGCACAGGGGAACAAAAAAAGAGCCACGAACAGGGGCGGGAAAAAACCCAGGGGACAGAAAAACTGGAGCAGGGATGACAGAACCGAGGGGCTGAGGGGAGAAAGAAAAAGAAAAACTGGGGGGAAAGGAACCAGAAGCTAAACCCAGACAAAAAAAACAGGGAAAATGAGAAGAAAACACAGAACCGGGGAAATAAAAACAGAGTATAAATCCAGAGAAATAATACGCAGAGACAGGGGAAGAACAAGAGAGAAGCAATACACAAAGACGAGTATTGGCTCTACCACTGCCTTCGTCCCTGCAAACAACGAAAACCCAGAATCAAAGCAAATTCCCAACAGGCCGGCCTCTTCATCATCTTCTCGGTTTCAAAAACTGTTGGACAAACAAAAGGAGCACGCAGACAAGTGAACATAGAAGGAAGATAAAGGGGAGCAATAGGCGAGAATCCATCCGCGCTGCAAGCATCTTTGCCTCCCGAAACAGGTACGCTCTTTCCTTTCTCCTTTCATTCTCTGCATATTGTGTTTGTAAACACTGTGCGAAGGTAATTTAATTACCTTCGCACAGTGTAGCACACGTGAATTTACTTCATGCGTGAAAGACTTAGCCCAGCCCATGTGGGCTGAGCTGGGCCCAGCCCCAAAAAATAAAAAAATATAGAAAAATAAAAAATGTAGGAAAAAAATAAAAAATATGTATCATGAATAAAAATAATGTAAATTTATTGATTTATTCACTGACACTAGAGTCAGGAATAAAAATATCGGTTTAAATTTATATTATTTTTATTCGTTGTATTTTATTTTATTTAGATAGAAAAATAAAAAATATGTGCATGTGTAAAAATAAATTTATTTTTATTTATTTATTTACTGGCGCTAGAGTAGGGAATAAAAATATTGATCTATTTTTTTTTTTCATAGCTATGAATTTTTACCAATGCCAGAGTTGGAATTATTCGAGCTCGAATATTCACTGATGCCAGATTCAGGAATATTATAAACAAATCATCACAACATAAACTAATAAACATTTAGCAATTTAAGACAAAACCAGCAATGCAGTCTGCCTTAGGCAGAACGTTTAAGGGGTGATAATATCTTTCCTTTTATGTAACCAATCCCGAGCCATAGAATATATGTTGATCAATTAAGGTTCCTAGTGACCATAATACTAGGTAGCGACTCCTCAAACAACATCATTTTTTCTAAAAGAACCAGATGTCAGAAATCTGTTTTTTTTTTCATAATAAAGAATAATTTTTAGGGCTGCCGTGATGTCGGGTGCGACACGCGTCATCAATAAAGGTCTTGATTTTCTCACGACACAAAGCATTATAGAGATGGCTGGTAAAATTATTGCGACGTATCCTTGCCTCTAAAACTAAGGAACACATCATACTTCCATTTATGAGCAACAGCTGATGAAGATGCCATATCAGACAGTTACAAGATCGTGTCTTCCTCAATCACCAAAAATCGAAATCAATAAGTGTTCTCCTTTTTCTCCTAAAGACAAAGAAAGAGAACCCACTTCAACAGCTGAACATTAATTAAGAGAAATTGAATAAGAGTGCAAGAACCCACACAGCATATAGTTATTAGAACATTCATCAACCTCTTGACGATGGATATGATCTAGCTTAATTTGATCACTCGTCACTTGCTACCAATGCTAGCTTGCTAGTACTTTCTTTGCAAGGACAGTCACTAGCTGAGCAAAAAGAATTACAGATGGAAGAATTAATATGTTCATGAAACAAACTAATCAAACTCATACAGTGTTAATGTTGCTGTCATGTAACAATTAATATAGTTGCTGAAAAGATGAAAACAAAAAAGAGGATGAAATCAGTAGCAACAATGGCAAAGGTTACCTCTCTATGGAGTTTATGAGGTAACTTCAATGATCAAATTGCAGCAATCGGAAAGGTTAGCTGATGATTAAAGTACTGAGGACTGAAGCTTAGCAGAGGTAATATTTCATATTACTAGCGATGTTATATTTGTCAAAGTTAAAAGTTTAGCAGAGTATTGAGTGGTAATTTCGTGGTAATTTCCTTAGCCGCATCAGAATCAAATGGCTGGCCCTCACACTCCCTCCATCTCTCAGGGGACCTTGCTTCCTTTTTAAAAATAAAAAGTTAAAAATAAAGGGATGATATGTTGCAGATCTTCTTCTTTTCTTTTCTTTTCTTTTCTTTAATATAATGGACCATCACTATGTGTAATCCACTAGAATAATGGAGGGCGATAAAAGGCAGAAATTATGGTGGAGACTTTTCTTATTGGATGGAAAGAAAAGTTAAGTACCTCGCAGCTTAGAAAGATACTACTGGATTATCAACACGTGGACAGTTCGGTGACATTGTAGCCATTAGAATGTGTAGCAATACCCATCCATGCTTTGATTATTGTTTAATTATATATATATTAATTATCTTCGCAGTTCGCAAAGCAGGTTATATGGTGTTTATTTATATATATATATAAAAAATCTAAAATGTTGAGATGTAATATCATATACTATTAAAAATATCATTTTATGTCTACATTTGTATTTGTGAGATGCAAATATCATTTACTATTAAAAAAATACTATACTCAATCTTGATTAAAGGATTGATGTGTAAATAAAATTATAGTATCATTTGTATTTGTGAGATGCAAATATATATCATTTACTTTTTATTATTATTATAAAGTGAGATTTCACTTTTTTTTATAGATTCAGAAACGACACTTTACATGTCAAGATATCATTGTTGATATTGTTTATAACTTTTTACATAATAAGTTGAGCACGTGAAAACTCAATCAACAAAAATTATAAAATTATTACATGATTGCCATTATAATTAAATTAATGTTTAAAAAACTTTAACGGTTGAAATAGTACAACTTACAAATGAAACCATTTTTTTTAATTTCTACTTAAATTTAATATACTGTTTCAATCATAGTTATTAAATCTAAACTGATCTGACGAGTCAAGTTAATAATTGAACCAATCTAAGTAAGACAAAAGATTATAATGAATAAAAACTCAGTTGACCTGTGATTTGAGCGATTCGGCAAAACCCGGTTGAGATTTTTTTTTCTTAATTGGTATTAATTTGTTCTCAAAATCTCACAATTTTATTAACATACTTTTTAGGAGTCAACAAGCAATATTTTTAATAGAGCAACAGGCAAGATTGATGTATGTGTGTGTGTATATATATATATATATACATATAGATCTCTCCATCCATATATATAGCAGAATAAATTAAAAAATTTATGAAGACAAAAAAATGACTTGTATTTAGTTGTATTTCCACCATGCCCTTCATTTGTTTTAAAAAAATGAGTGGTATACATGTAATAAAAATTAATAATTTATAAATAATTTATATTTAAATGGATTGTTTTTTAATTTTTTTATATGAAATATTAAAACTTTAATTTAAAAAAAGAGTTAATTTGGGTTG
This sequence comes from Populus alba, assembly GCF_005239225.2. Lineage (NCBI taxonomy): Eukaryota > Viridiplantae > Streptophyta > Magnoliopsida > Malpighiales > Salicaceae > Populus > Populus alba. The sequence continues at coordinate 16,677,676 of NC_133302.1, read as the reverse complement.
ATCAACCTCTATAACCTGAGACCAGACTCCTTGGCCAAGTCAACCCCGGATCGGATAACTATTGTTTCAACCCGGGAGAGAAGTAATTTGCATCTCCTCTAAAAACGAGATTAAAAGATCTAAAACCCTATGGAAAAACACTTTATCTCTGGACCCAGTAGTATTCATTGGAATACTACAAAGATGATTTTCACCCTCTACCAGAAAAATTTAGCAATGGCTTGAAAAAGAATTGAAGTTTTTCTGCATCGCCCCTTTGTTATATTTTAAATTTATTAGGGAAAAAAATTTTTGTTCTCATATTAATTGCACAGTAAAATAACTAAAATATCATTAAAAACAGAAAATCTAAACCTGACGCAAAAGAAGTATTTTCATATTTTTAAAATGGTTTTTTTTCTTTATTATAATTTAAGCTAAGAGGCAATTTATCATCTGATCAAATATAAAAGATAATAAACAATTAAAATACATGGTAAAATGAATAAAATACTTTTAAATAAAAACATTTAATCATGAAGACAAGGAGTGTTCTAGTTTTAACTATCGTAGCAACAACAATAATAATATATTAAAGTTTTCTACTGTAAAACCCAAGTGTCATTAATTATGACTTCTCTTTTGTTCATCTAATTGTCCGGGGAAAAACATAGCCAAAATAATCATCACGTCTCATGCCTTGTAACCTTTCTCTCTTGGCTTGGAACATTGCTTTCAGTTCATCTCGATCTTGAGGATGAAAACAAGAGTCGTCTTGCATGCTGAAATCAAAGTGATGCATCTCATTGGCATGCAGTAGATGGACCCCACACTCAATCACTTGACAAAAATCTAATAGTAAGAGAGTGCCGTTCATATCTTCCGGCTGGAATTCAACTGATACCTCGCTGTATTTACTAAACGTATCCTTTTCTTTGGCAACCAAACAGGGATTCAATCCCACGAATATATGTGTTGGGTCGTTGCCCTTGTCATCAAACCAACCATTGAGATAGCAATAGAGATCACGACTATCACCGTGTTTATTGCGGAAGTGATATGTGCATTTAACTTGCAACTCAAAGTTGAAAGAAGAAGATGCAATGACAGCGCAAAGAGAGAAACCCAAGAACTCGCTATTAGCCCACTGTGAAGATAGCTGGAATGTTACTGTAGATCCCCAACTTTTATGGCTAAACCACTCTGGAGTTACATCTCCAGGGAGGTAGAAACTAGGTGGCCTCGGGAGGCAGAAACTAGATGGCCTAGCTGGAAAATCGGGCGGCTGTTATCACAATTCAAATAGCATCTTTTTAAAATGAGAAGAAGGAAATATAAAAGTATACCAGAGGTTTAAGAAACAGACCTGAAGGTCCGCCAAGAATTTATAGGTCCTACGCATGATAGAATAATCTTGTCTATTGACTTGGAGCCTTGCTCTCTTGGCTTGGAACATTGCTTCCAATCCATCTTGATCCTGAGGATGAAAACGATAATATCCCTGCATGATGAAATCAAAGCGATATATCTCATTGGCATGCAGTAGGCGGACCCCACACTCAATCACTTGACAAAGATATGATGGTAAGAGATTGCCGTTCTTATCTTCCAGTTGGAATTCAACTGAGACGTCGCTGTATTTAATAAACGTATCCTTTTCTTTGGCAACCACACAGGGATCAAACCCCACCAATATGTGTGCTGCCTCGATGCTCTTCTCATCATACCAACCATGGAGATAGCAATCGAGGTCACGCCTATCACCATGCTTATTGCGGAAGTGATATGTGCATTTAACTTGCAAACTATGGATGATAGAAACAAATGCAATGACAACGCAAAGAGAGAAACCAAAGAACTGGCTATTAGCCCAATTTGAAGATAGCTGGAATGTTACTGTAGATCCCCAACTTTGATGGCTAAACCACTCTGGAGTTACATCTCCAGGAAGGCAGAAACTAGATGGCATAGCTGGAACATCAGGCAGCTGTTAACACAATTCAAATAGTATCTTTTTAAAATGAGATGAAAAAAACAAAAAAGCATATCAAAGGTTTAAGAAACAAACCTGTAGGTTTGCCAAGAATTTATAGGTCCTGCGCATGACATAATAATCCTTCCATATATCAGCTTGGAACCTTGCTCTCTTGGCTTGGAACCTTACTTCCAATTCATCTCGATCTAGAGGATAAAAACGAGAGGAGTCTGACATTATCAAATGAAAGTGTTGTATCTTATCTTCATCATTGGCATGCAGTAGACGAAGCCTACACGCCTCACCGTCATACAGTAAATGGACCCCACACTCAACCACTTGACAAAAATCTAATAGTAAGAGAGTGCCGTACATATCTTCCGGCTGGAATTCAACTGAGACCTCGCTATATTCACAAAACATATCCTTTTCTTTGGCAACCACACAGAGATCAAATCCCATGAATATGCATGTCGAGTCGTCGATGCGCTTCTCATCATTCCAACCATGGAGATAGCAATCGAGGTCACGACTATCACCATGCTTATTGCGGAAGTGATATGTGCATTTAACATGCAACCTCTGACTGGCATAACCAAAACTATCACTGGCAGAACCAAATGCAATGACTGCGCAAAGAGAGAAACCCAAGAACTTCCTATTAGCCCAATTTGAAGATAGCTGGAATGTTACTGTAGATCCCCAACTTTGATGGTTAAACCACTCTAGAGTCGCGTCTCCAGGGAGGCAGAAACTAGATGGCTCAGCTACAACATCAAGCAGCTGTTACACAATTCAAATAGCATCATTTTAAAATAAGATGAACGAAAGAAAAAAGTATATCAGAGGTTTAAGAAACAAACCTGAAGGTCCGCCAAGAATTCATAGGTCCTACGCATGACATAATAATCCTCCCATCTCATGCCTTGGAACCTTGCTCTCTTGGCTTGGAACATTGTTTGCAATTCATCACCATTCATAGGATAAAAACAAAAATAGCCTGACCTGATCAAATCAAAGCAATGTATCCCATCTTCATACAGTAGACGGACCCCACACTCGTGTACTTGACAAAGATCTAATGGTAAGAGATTTCCGTTCATAAATTCCAGTTGGAACTCAACAGAGACCTCACTATATTCACTAAACATATAATCTTCTTTGGCAACCACACAGGGATCAAACCCCACCAATATGTGTGTTAAGTTGATTCGCTTCTCATCATACCAACCATGGAGATAGCAAACGAGGTCACGACTTTCACCATGCTTATTTCGGAAGTGATATGTGCATTTAACTTGCAAACTATGGCTGACATAACCAAATGAAAAGACAGCGCAAAGAGAGAAACCCAAGAACTGGCTATTAGCCCAATGTGAAGATAGCTGGAAAGTTACTGTAGATCCCCAACTTTGATGGTTGAACCACTCCGGAGTCGCATCTGCAGGGAGGCAGAAACTACATGGCCCTTCTGGAACATCGGGCAGCTGTAAACACAACTCAAATAGCATCTTTTTTAAATGAAAGGTGGCAAATAGAGGAAAAAAAAGATGTATATCAGAGGTTTGAGAAACAAACCTGATGGTATAACCTTTTGGTGTAAAGTTGAAATTTCAATAATGAGTACGCCAAAATTTGATTGAACCAATGCGATCTCGAGCAATTAGTGAAAATGAATTCAAAAATGTTCCCCTCAACTACAGTTGATGAGCTGTGGTGAAAGCCTTGGTAATGATTCAAACTCTCGCAATTGTCTGCATCCAGCTTTGATAGCCGTGGTGGAAGCTCTGGTAATGATTCAAGCCTCTTGCAATTCCTTAATCCTAGATATTGCAACTCTAAGAGTTTATTGATGCTTATAGGTATAGTCTTAAAATCGTTTCCACTTAAATCTAACACTTCCAGTGACGAAAAACGACCAAGACTGTCCGGCACTTCCGATAGACTGCAACCATCTAGATTTAGCTTACGCAAACAATCTAAATCCACGCATCTCTCGGGCAATTGCAAGACAACAAGACAATTGATGCCCATTAGATCTTTGCAGTTTCCCACTTCCAAGCAGGCAAGTCCCTTCAGATTTCGAATCGGTGAAGGCAACTTTGTTATGCGTGTCTGTTCTAAATAGAGATATCTCAAACAATCCATCGGCTCCAAAACTTCTGGAAAATCCCTAAATTGGAGGCAACCTGAGAGATTAAGCCTCTGCAGTTTTTTCAACTTGCATATGCTGCTTGGAAGAATCTCAAATTGTTTGCAGTTTCTTAGGTGCAATTCAGCAAGATCAAACAACCATTCTATTGAGGAGGGAATCTCTCGTATTGCTGTCCCATTTAAATACAGCTCCTTTAAATTATTTGAAACCTTTGGAAACTCCGTGATACTTGAGCAACCAGAAAGACTAAGTTTTTCAAGACATACTAACTTAGAAACCGCACTCGGCAGATTCTTCAGCCTGTTGCAGCCAACTAGATCTAAACAAATGAGTTTCCTTAGATCACCAATTGAAGATGGCAGTTCTTCTATTGCAGTTCCATTCAAGTACAAGTATCTTATATTCCTTGAAAAATCAGGAAGCCTGCTGATAAATGAGCAGCCAGAGATGTCAACAATTAGAAGAGATTCCAACAAATACATGTTTTTTGGAAGATTCACCAGGAGGTTGCAGTTCTTCAAATTCAACGCAACAAGTCCACTGAGTTCCCCAATTGATTGAGGAAACTCCTCAACAGCAGTCTCATTTAAATTTAAATATGTCAGTTTCCTTGCAGTTTCTGGGCACTTCTTGAGATTTGCACAACCAGAAAGGTTCAGAGTCTCCAGACAGCTTGAATTAATTCTACTGGGAAGATTGATTAGTCTTTTGCAGCCTCTCAAATCTAAATCAACAAGCTTGTCCAGATGCTGAACTGCTGAAGGAAACTTAACCAAACTTGTACAGAATTGAAGATTCAATCTCTCAAGGTTTCTGGCCTTTGAAAGGTCTGGCATGAAAGTTATGTGCTCGCAATTGCTGAGGTTGACATCTTTTAAATTGACGAGATTCTGAAGCAAAATGAAATCAACAGAAAGAAATTACACGTGCATACCACAATAAATTTCAAAGAAAGAACTATGCATGCATGGAGTTATTTTAGAATACCTGGTCTCCTCTCCACAGTTGGTTAACCTTGCTAGATGATAGGTTAATTTCAACAAGGTTCTGTGGACGAAAATTGCTAGGCAAAGATGTCAAAGGGTATCCATCCCAATGGAGATACCTCAACTCTTCAGAAAGAGACTCGAGGCCATGAGGAAGGTGCACTCTGCATTTAACTCCAGCTTCAGAATTATAAATTTTTAGCAGTCTAAGTTTATACATCCTTTCCAAGGCTGTAGAACTCAACTCAATTTCTCTTATTTTTGAAACATCCAAGAATATCCCTTCAACTTTTCCAGTTCCCTGAAAACCAGTGAAGGAGAAACAAAGTTTGAAGTAAGATTTTAAACTTACTAGTAAAACCATATTGCATTGCATATGAAAAGGAAAACTTTGGTGTATATGAATCTCACCAGATTATTGGTCAACACTTGATATACATCTTTAGGACTCCACAATCTGCTTTGTCTTCCTAGCTCGTCAACAGATTCTTTTCGAACAACTTCATGGGCCATTTCTTGCAAAAGATCATGCATTTCAACCTTGTCATCAGATATTTTAATGAGACACCTGTCAATGAGAACACTAAATCCAATATCTGTTTTGAAACCGCAGCCATCTAGTATCCGCTTTACAAAATCAACTTGATGCCCTCTAAAGAAACATGCAATGTCGAGAAATATACTCTTCGTGTTATTATCACGTAGTGCATCAAAGCCTATTCTCAGCAAGTCACAAATGTTCAACTCGGGAAAGCTTTCGATCTCATTTAATTGAGATTCCCAAAAATGTCTTTCTCTACTGAACAAGAAGGAACCCAAAACTTGAAGAGCTAAGGGGTTGCCTTTGGCATAATTTATTGCCTTGATTGACAACTCCATATAAGCTTTTGGGGGGTGGTTACCCTTAAAAGCATTCAAGCTAAAGAGTTCAAGAGCTTCGTGGAAGTTTAATTCCTCAACCTCGTATATTTCATCAGCTACATTCTTAAGTACTTGCTTGTCTCTTGATGTTACAACAACAACACTTCCTGCACCAATCAGAGGCACTTCAATTAAATGATGGAATTGTCGTACATCATTCACATCATCCAAAACAAGGAGAACTTTCTTTTGGCAGAGTCTATCCCTGATGAAAGTAGGTCCTGTATGTGGTGTGCCAACGCGAAGATTTTCTTCCTCCAGTAGTTTAGAAAGAAGTTCATCTCGTAGATCACTTAAGCGACCCTTCTCTGATTCCTGCCTTATGTTCGGAACAAAGTGGCAGCCTTCATACTGACTTGAGATGCTATAGAAGAAAGCTTCCGCGATAGTTGTCTTGCCTATACCACCCATGCCCCAAATTCCTATAATGCGGACATCTGATGACACAATGGATAGTAATTTGTTGATTTTCTCAATGCGTGAATCTACTCCAACCAGACCTCTTAATTTGCATGGGGAAGCACGATTTAACCTCTTACAGATAGTTTGCACAACTTCTCTTATGAGTTTGGCCTCCGGACTGAAAAAAATGAAATTGGTGAATGTAAGTAATGTATGGGAGTGATTTTTTTTTATTATTATAAGAAAATTTTGTCAAAGGTGAGGTTTCCATTAAGGTGCACTAATTTATGGGAGGTAAGTTTTCCACTAAAAAACAGAACAGACTTGTGCCTTTTCAAGCAGCAAATACTATGAACTAAGAAGCACAAATGATTTACAGGAGAGAAAAAAAACTATAATATGCACAAGAAATTTTAATTGCTATAAATACATTTTAATTGCTATAATTCCAGAAAAAAAGGTTGAAGATGAGAATCTGTAGTTACCTAGTAACCTGTGAATCCCATCCAGATATACTGGCTGCGTATGTCAAGTCAGCCCTCCACCTTGGCACCTTGTCCATCTTCCCCTTAAAAAAATTTTTAAATAATTATATTTTATGTTTAATAATAATACTAAAACATTTCATAATACCTTTAATTTTTTTGTTTTTAAAGAAATAAGATCGTTGACAACATAGCGTGGAAAAGCATTGCCTAAGCTAAGTTGAGGGAAAGCCTTGTTTAGGAAATGAACATAGGCCCAAACTGAAAGGCTTGCTTATGTTTGGCTAAATGAAAAAAAAGATGGGCACGAGTGTACGACACCTAAGGAAGTACGGGAGGCATCCGAGCCCTTTGGACAGCGTTTCTTGGTGTTGAAAAATACTCTTATGTCGTGTTGTTGGTAGCATCGCCATGTTTTTTTTCTATTGGTTTGACGTGCGCCTCTATTATGCATTTTTTTCCCATTATTTTCTCTTTCTTCCCTGAAAATTACAGCTTGATTTTTTTTATTGATGATACTTCAATTTCAATTTTGTAAACTTGGGTTGGCTCAACCGAATTGTTCTCAAATCTGGTTAGCCCCAAGTGCACAACTCTCCAGTCCACGTAAGCCAACCCAATCAGACTCGCTCAGAGTCACCACCTTTACTTGGTATCATGCAAATTCCTTGCATTAGCCCACATCACAATGTATTATTACGAACTGGCTTGAATTTGGAGGGAGTGGTGGGACTTCTATCTTGTATGGATCATAGAATGTAACGTGACGCTTTAGACTCCAGACCACTAGCCCGGGCTCCTCGAGATGCGCATAGACATATTCATTACTTTTAAATTTTAATTATTGTCGATAACCGTTTTTTTATTTTTAAATTTTTTTTTAATGTGTTGACATTAAAATTAATTTTTTAATATTTTAATAGGTTAATATTAAAAATAATAATTAAAAAATAAAAATATATTGTTTTTATATATTTTTAAATAAAAAATATTTTTAAAAAAACAACCATAACTAACCCAACAAACCGGAACGGGAGCATGAACGAAAATCTCCAGAGATTGTACAGATATTATACCAATGCCCCTTTGTTGACGATGCAAGATTTCAAAGCGAATTATATGACCGTAAACAGCCGTCTGTGGTTGGAAAACGTCGCGTTGCATTGCATTAGGCACCGTCAAGATAGCATTTGAAGGGTCAGTACCTTCAAATTAAAGCATTAGGAGGCTACTCTGTTTCAACTAAATGATGATTTTGAACAAAAACAATCGGGGATGGCCGGCAGGGGCCCCTGGCCCGTGCAATTTTTTTTTTCCCTGTCTCTTTCTTGAATAATTATAAATTTTAATCCTAAAATTATTAAATCGTAACTTTTTTTCCCTTAATTTTTTTTTTTAAAATGGATTGCCAGCCCAGAACACTCCACTTAACGACAGGGAAGAAGTTGGTTTCCAAGAGCAAAATTAATCAATCTCAAGAAGAGAAGTTCCTAGACATGCAAGAGTTAACACAGTAACTCTGCAAGGAAAATGGAGAATCACAGGAGCCAGGAGGAGAGGGGACCCTCCTGTGGATCGTGGGCAGTGGGATTCAAGAAAAAGGTTATGCTGTGGAGTATGCAATAACTTGTAAGCAGAAGGTAAATTCTGCGTATCACACAGACGGATTTGTGTATTCCTTTGTCAAAAATGCTTTTATGTTTTAAAAAATTAAAATTTCAAAATTACTTAAGAATAAAAGATTTTAGAAAAAAAATTTTCATTTTTTTCAAAGAAATAAAATCATGCATGCTAGTTCTTGTATAGTGTAAGAGCGTTTTCAATATGAAATGAAATTTTGTCAAATTGATTGGTAAAACTTGTTAAAATGACGTATTAAAAAAAAGATTTCATGAAAATACATAATAAACATTTTTGAAAATGTAGAGACATATTAGTTAAGCTATTTACCTTTTAAAACAATATCTAAAAAATAAATAAACAGGTAGTTACAATACTTCAATACACTTCAATTGTTCCACGAAATGACAATATTAAAATAAAAATTTTAAGTACATAGGATGCAAAATAAATATGAGAAAAGAAGGTATATTTCGTTAGCAAACGACTTCATTAACCTTTGTCAATTCTAGTAAAAAATCATTAGTCATATTAAAATTTAGATTGGTAGGTTTGCTCTCCATTTCATCCATTAAAGTTTTAATTTTATCAAATTTTGCAAATGGGAAAGAAGAATACATTAATCTTAGATTGGTACATGAAATGAACACCATCGATGATAAAAGAATAACCCAATTCTGTATCCTTGTCAAAATAATTACTAAATTATTTCTACTGTAAAACCCAAGTATCATTCATATTAATTATGCCCTCTCTTTTCTCTCGAGGGAAAAACATAGCCAATTTCATCCCATCTCATGCCTTCAAACCTTGCTCTCTTAGCTTGGAACATTGCTTCCAATTCATCTAGATCCAGAGGACAAAACGTATACATGTATCTCATCTTTTTCTTTAGCATGGTCAAAGCAAAGCGATGTATCTCATCTTTATCCTTGGCATCCAGTAGACGGACTTCACACTCGTTTACCTGACAAAAATCTAATGGTAAAAGATTACCGTTCATATCTTCTAGTTGGAATTCAACTGAGATCTCATTGTATTCCCTAAACATATCCTTTTCTTTGACAACCAAACAGGGATCAAATCCCACAAATATGTGTTCTGAGTCCATGCGCTTCTCATCATACCAACCATGGAGATAGCAATAGACATCATGGCTATCACCGTGCTCATTGCGGAAGTGATATGTGCATTTAACTTGCAAACTATGGCCAAAAGAACAAAATGCAATGACAGCGCAAAGACAGAAACCTAGGAAGGACTTGCTATTAGCCCACTGTGAAGATAGTTGGAATGTTACTTTAGATTCCCACCTTTGATGACTAAACCACTCCGGAGTCACATCTCCAAGGAGGTAGAAACTAAATGTCCCAGATGGCATCTGTTAACACAATTAAAATAGCATCTTTTGAAAATAAGACATGGCAACTATGGAAGGAAAGAAAAAAGTATATCTATTGGTATAACACAATTAAAAAGGTTTGAGAAATAGACCGCATGGTATAGCTCTTCGGAATAAAGCATGAAACCCGGTATCTTCTCCACCAAGAATTCTTAGGTCATGCACATGACAGAATAATCGTTCCATCTCATGCCTTGGAACCTTGCTCTCTTGGCTTGGAACATTGCTTCCAATCCATCACAATCCATAAAATCAAAGCGATGTATCTCATCTTCATACAGTAGACGAACTCCACACTCGTGTACTTGACAAAGATCTAATTGTAAGAGATTTCTGTTCATATCTTCTGGTTGGAATTCAACTGAGACCTCACTGTATTCACTAAACATCTAGTATTCTTTGGCAACCACACAGGGATCAAATCCCACGAATATTGGCACACTGCTCTATCTGTAATAACCTTAGGAACAGAATTGGATTCCATAGAGGCAGCCTTAGAATGTGGCATCTTTCTCCCATAACCAAAAGCACAGACGAATCTTCATTTTCCCAATATCATCTTAGTGCAAATTCATGTTACACTCAACGTACAATACTAATCCAAGACAATTCACAACTCCAACTAGTACGTTGACTTATCATAGATTTCCTCATCCAAGATGCACTTAACCAATAAATCCATCCATTCTATTTCCTCTTTTCCTAGGAAATAAAAAAAGACGACAACAAGCAACTTTAAAGTTTAGGACTTTCGCTCTCTACACTTTTGAAATTGTATCAGATTATACATACACTCTGATTGTCCTCCTATAAATGATAGGAAATTGAATGATGGAACCAAAACCTAAGCTCTGATAACAAAAATGTCGTCTATTAAATTCAGTACCTTGCGTAACTTTAATTCAAGGACGGAATACCTCCTCAATCCAGACACTCCATTCATTTTACAATAAATGATAGCAAAATATCTATACCCATTTGGCAGCCATTCGACAATGAATTGAAGCACGCAATGTTCAGAATTTTAATGGCACAAAAACTGTGCAGGTCATCAATGTCTTCACAATTGCATGGTCACAATCCACCAAGATTCTAAACTGTGTTTAGTAAGCAGCACATGAGGTTTGCAATTCAAGTGAATGGTTGGTTATTGGAAAATCAAAAGCAACAATACCATGCAGAATATCCAAATAAATAGAGTTCAATAGAGAATAACACTCAAATTAACAAGAGCCAAGAACGCAAGGATCCAAGAACACACAGAACAGAAGATTGGTTACAAGTCAAAAACAAGGAGAGATTATCAGAGTCAAAATTCTCAACAGCAAAAGATTCCAAAATGGAAAGCTTTTTGTATTAATTTAACTTGAGAGGGGAGAGTAACCTGCTATCACCAAACTTCACCAAAGCAGAGAAGGCAGAGAGAGAGAGAGAAACTAGGAATCGATGTAGCGTTAGCAGACCAAATTGAGGACGAGACATGTCTTTATGACCCAATTAAGGCTTCCTTCTTTGGGCCTGTTTTCTTTGAATACTATCCCTCCTTTGCCCGGCCCATGCTATATATATAAAAAAACTATGAAAATAAAAGTTCGGTTTTTATAAAAAAAATAATTAAAATAATTTTTAAAAAAATTAAAACTGATTGGTTTTGATTCGGTTTGATTTTTTAGAACAAAAACCGGTTCAAACCTACTGGCTCCAATTTGACTCGGTTTTTTCGGTTTGGTTCGGTTTGGTTTTTTCAATTTCAGGTTTATAAAATTGAAACAAAACTGAACCGATCAATTTTTTTAAAATCTTGATCAATTTAATCTCTTTCAAGTTCATCTTTCATGAAGGTTTTTTTATTTGTTTAAGTATCAAAATCAGGCACGTCTTTTAGGCTCTTTTCTTTTGTCACAACATTTTGTTCTTCGCTAATTTACTGTTTGAAAACATGATTATACTGCAGTTCTCTGTGCTGGCTAGAAAATTCTATAATTTTTAAGTTATAAATGTAAGAGAATAAAATAATGTACAATAAAAACAATAGAAAGAACTAGTGTGAAGCAATGAGTTTGAATGGCTTAAATTTCCTTGGCTTGGAATTTTCTGGATTTTGTTGCCTGGGATTTAATTGCTTGGCTTGGATTTGAATTGCATGGGATTTTCTACTAGTTGCTTGAATTGGATAACCTAAAGTGAAGGTGTTAGGTTAGAGTGGGAATCCTATATGCTTGGGCCTCTCCCAAGCGAAGGGGAATTTATTTTAAAAATATTGTTTTTATTATAGTTATTAAACTTGAACCGACATGACAGGTTAATCAGGTTGTTGGATTAGTTCAAATAAGTTAAAAGACCCGGATAAAAAAAAAACCTGGCAAAACCTAGTTGACCTATGACCCAGGCAACCTGACAAAACCTGGTTGATACCCGGTTTTTTTTATTTCTTTTCAAATATGTTTTTTCTCCTAACCAAAATTTTTATATTTTTTAATTGATTATTAACCCTTTTCAAAGTTTACTATATAAATACTAGAAGAATGTTTTATTTTTTAATGTGAAATTTGAAACCTTTTAGTATATATATTGTATGTTCACATTCATAAAAAAAAAAAAAAGTTATGTTTTTTTAATACGAAATAAAAAAATCTTTTGAAATAAAATTTTAAACTTCATTATTTATAATAAATATAGTCTATATTTACATGGATTGTTTCTTAATTTTTTCATATAAAATATTAAAACTTCCAAAAAAAAATTAAAAAAATTTCTGGGTTGACCCGTGTAACCTGAGACCCAGCTCAGTAACCGAGTCAACCTCCAAATTGGATATACTAACAATGGTTTGTACACCATCATTTTAAACAAAATTATTTGAAACACTTAACCAACAGAAGTGAAGGAAATAAAATAAATGTTGTTTTATATAGATGATGTTATATGTTATGGTTGCAAGAGGGAGGAGTGTTTGTTGTTTTATGTATGCCCTGTAACCTTGTTTTGTGTCTACAAGAGAGGTGAAAATTGGATAATTTTGCTTGTTCTTACTGCATAGTTTATTAAAAGAAGTAATCTAGTAATAAAAAAGATAAAAATAAAAATAAATAATAGAGCTTGCGTCTACATCCAAGAATTCATTTTAATGGAAAATTTCCCATTAGCGGTCACAGAAACTAAGAAAGATAAAACTAACCCTTCTGAAACTAATTTTGAAAATAAATTGTCATAGAAACTTCGTGTGTGGTCTTGGGTTTAGAGTTCATTTGAAAAGATAGTTGAAATCGTGTTTTTTAAAATTTTAATTTTTTTTATTAAAAATTATTATTTTTATATTTTTCAGATTATTTTAATGTGCTGATCTCAAAAATAATTTTTAAAAAATAAAAAATATCATGTTGATGCATTTCTAAATAAAAAACACTTTAAATAATAACTGCTACCACAACCCTAATCAAAACCTTTGCTTAATAACTCAAAGTCATAAGTTCAACCTATACCTCATAATTCATATTTTCACAAACCTATACCTTATAATTTATATTTTAATGTAAATTTTATAGGAAAACTAAGATTAATTTAAGTCATCAGTTTTACAGATTAATTAGAATTGATTCAAGTCCATCTAATATAAAATTATTTTGATATTAAAAAGATATTGTCTAATATAAAAATAAATAATAATGTTGTTCTTCATTATTAAATTTTAAGTTTATGATTATTTGTTTTATAAAAAAATAAATTAAAAATTATGTTATACGCGCCTTTATACTTGTTTTTCCAACTTAAAAACAAAAAACATCTGCCCCACAGATCTAGCAATCCACTACTTCTCCTTAACAACTAGACAAATTTCTTTTGTTTCTACTATTACACAATTCAGTTTTGGCAACTTCACATTAGGCTTAGTTTCTTGGCGCTAGTTAACTTATATAGTATAAATTCAGCCCTTTATTTTGTATAAATATAGCCTAACAAAGTTTATTTTCAAGCAATAAATGATTTTTACACATTGTAAATGATCTGACTTCCTTGAATCTGAACTAGAAGAAGCATTTAGAGATGGCTGAACTGCTGCCATATTCTGATCACCGCCTTCATCATTCTGCTCTTATTCATCTTCTAAAACAAGTTGCTGCTGCTAACCTTCACTGCTCCATTTCCATGGTTGCTCTCCATCTAACTGAACATCTCTTGACGTCGCCACCGTTTTAGTGACAGGATTGTAAGCCTTGAGACCACAAGAAGTCCCTCCACGCCCTAGCAGAACGCATTCTGACTTTGATTTTCAAGCTTAGTCCTCGTCTCTTCTTGTATTTTGACATAAGCAGCACTGCCAAAAATTCTCAAGCGATACGCCTTCCACTGTAACAAAAAAAATAAAAATGATTGGTGGGTTATTTTATCAACACTGTTTGAAGGGATCCTCCACCATATGCAAAACTGAATTGGAAACTCTTCTGCCTTTGTCACTAGTTATGTTGGAGGTGATAGTCATGAGGTCTAGAGAATTTCTGATGCAGCATGTAAGATAAGAAACTAGGGCTTCTCGAACTGTAAAATTATAGTCCTTAACTATAGAAAAAACTCTGTTTTGAAAAGTTCTAAATATCAATAATCTGAAAACTGTTTTGAAAATAACTTACAAACCGTTTAAATAGGTGCTAAGAATCCGAAAATAACTAGTAAAATAAAGAACTCACTCTTGATTTTATGAGGCAGAACAAGAGTGCAAGAGAGGAAGGAAAGCATTTTAGAAGTCAGGGAACAACTTAAAATTATGAAGAGAAACAAATTAGGAAGAGGAAAGAACCAAAATGACCAGCAAGGCATGTATACATGTATTGCAGGTCAGAATTCCTGTTTGCAGAATCTTACATGGGAAACAGAGTTGGGGGCAGAAAACATATGTACGTAGAGACAGACTTCTGAAGAAAGAGATCAGCAACTTAGTGCAAGAAGAGCAGCGTAAACTAACCTAAATCTTTATTGAACCATGCAAGGCACGACGGGAGAGGCTTTTTGCTGGGATAAAGAGTGCAGATTTCCCATGTAATTCCCAAATCATTTATTTCAGTGCCTGCCGTTGTGATGGGCACATTCTGTTTTTTATCCAATTACAAAGAAAAACTTGTTTAATTGATAAAAATTGTTCTTAAATATAATTATATTTCAAATTTTGTTTTTATAAAAATTAAAATAATTTATTTTTTATTCATAGATACTTGTTTGTAAAAATCTATTTTATAGTAGTTTTAATCAAATATATATTTTTTAAAATCTATATTTTTAAAGACACATCTAAAAATATTTTTCTCAAATATTTTTTTTTCTGTAAACCGTAACTATAAAAATAAATATAATGTCAAACACACACTAAATAACTCTCTCTTTCTTTGTTTTTTTTATTAAATGTTAAGGATTATTTTGAAATTAGATCAAAATTAATCAAGGTTTGTTGTTATATTTTTTATAATTAATTAAAAAGAAAAGGAGAAAAATTATAATTGACTTTCTTATATTATCTTATTGAAAATTATTGTTGGCTTTCTTGCATATAACACAATAATGCTTTGTAGGTTGATATAAAGGTCCACAACAAAGATGCTTTTTAGGTTTATCCAATGAAGTTCTAAAAATAAATTACAAGAGTAAATTGGGTGGTAATGAATTATCAATTTCAAGGAATTATTTGAAATCAAATTAAAAAACTGAAATGAAAATTTTGTTTTATGAGGAAAAAAAAAAAAGAGCACCTTACAACTATTTTGTTTTTTAGATACATTTAAAAAGTGTATTTTACTTGAGAATTAAATATTATATTAATTTTTCTTAATTTTTTTCAATAATTTTAATTTGTTAATATAAAAAAATAAAAAATTATTTTAATATATTTTTAAATAAAAAACACTTTTTAAAATCACTAATTAAATTTTGTAGCCTTTTGTACTCAAGACAAAGGCAATGACTGTCTTTAACAAATTTAATAATTGCCTTATTCGAATGTTCAATCCCAGTCATTAAAATAAAATAAAAAACTACTCATTTGAACTTTTTTTTTCTTTTCAAATCATCCGAGAATGAAAACCAATCACTCAAATTTGTTTTTTTTCCTGAAAATAAAAGATCAGACACATACCTGATACCTTACAAAGGGCCGGGAACGGAAAAGACTTGTAGGCGAGCAAATAAAAGCAATTTGTTTTCCATCAGCCAACAACGCAAAGAAAAAGCTTTATTTTTTTATTATTATTAATATGAGTATCTCAATCAATTTGTATATATCTTAATTAATCTTACGGATCTTGAAATTGACGATCATATAAACTTTTAATATTCATAATATAATCAACTATAAAGCTTGAACTTGACATCACACAAAACTTCATTCACTTGAACAAAGATGGGAGAAGACTTGGAAGGTCAGAGTCATGGACAATGAGCCCTTTCCTTTCCTTTTCTTTTCTTTATCAAATTATAACTTAGTTTTTTAACTTAACTAAACTAAACTAATTAATTAGTTGTCGTCATTAATGTAAAGATAATTATTTAATATGTATAATTTTTAAATCTATCAATAACTTAATTTTTTTTTAATTTCATATCTTTTTCTAATTTATTATGTTTTTATTTAAAAAAAATAGATAATAAAAAATTTAAGTGCATAGGATGCAAAAAGTATGAAAAAATAAGATATGTTTCATTAGCTAATGACTTGATTAAGCTTTCTCAAATTCTAGTAAAGAACTAATTGTTTTGCTAAACTACAAGGGCTAAATTTTAACTATCCACCGAAGTTTGAATTTTGTCAAATTTTGCAAAAGAAAAAAAAAGAATACATTAATCTTAGATTGGTACATGAAATAAACACCATCGCTTATAAAAATAAATAAATAAATAACCCAATTCTCATCTTAAAATTTTCTTGGACTCAACAGCAATTCGCCCCTCTATATCCTTGTCAAAATAATTCTTAAATTATTTCTACCGTAAAACCCAAGTGTCATTCATATTAATTATGCCTTCTCTTTTTTCTCGGGGCGGAAAACATTGCCAATTTCATCCCATCTCATGCCTTCCAACCTTGCTCTCTTGGCTTGGAACATTACTTCCAATTCATCTCGATCCAGAGGACAAAACCTATAGTCTGGCATGGTCAAACAAAGCGACGTCTCATCTTTATCTTTGACATCCAGTAGACGGACTCCACACTCGTATACTTGACAAAGATTTGATGGTAAGAGATTGCCGTTAATATCTTCCAGTTGGAATTTAACTGAGACCTCACTATATTCATTTAACCTACAATGAGATATGACATCCAGACATGGATCAAATCCCACGAATATGTGTGCAGAGTTGAAGAGCTTCTCATCATCCCAATAATGGAGATAGCAATAGGGATTATAAGGGCTATCATAACCTTGCTTATTGCGGAAGTGATATGTGCATTTAACTTGCAAATTATGGCCAAAAGAACAAAATGCAATGACAACACAAAGACACAAACCCTGGAAGGAATTGATATTAGACCACTGTGAAGATAGGTGGACTGTTACTGTAGATCCCCACATTTGATGACTAAACCACTCCGGAGTCACATCTCCAGGGAGGTAGAAATTACACATCCCAGCTGGCAGCTTCTGTTAACACAATTAAAATAGCATCTTTTGAAAATAAGACATGGCAAATATGGAAGGAAAGAAAAAAGTGAATCTATTGGTACAACACAATTAAAAAGGTTTGAGAAATAGACCTTATTGTATAACTCTTCGGAATGAGTTATAAAATTCGTTATGTTTTTCACCAAGAATTCAGAGGTCCTACGCATGACAGAAAAATCCCCCAATCTCATGCCTTGGAACCTGCCTCTCTTAGCTTGGAACCTTGCTTCCAATCCATCTAGATTCAGAGGATAAAAATGAAAGGAGTCTGACCATTGTATCTCATCTTCATTCAGTAGACGAACTCCACACTCGTGTACTTGACAAAGATCTAATGGTAAGAGATTTCCGTTCATATCTTCCAGTTGGAATTCAACTGAGACCTCACTGTATTCGCTAAACATATAGTCTTCTTTGGCAATCACACAGGGATCAAATCCCACGAATATGTGTGTTGAGTCAATGTGCTTCTCATCATAACAACCATAGAGATAGCAATCGAGGTCACGACTATCACCATGCTTATTACGGAAGTTATATGTGCATTTAACTTGCAAACTATGGCTGACAGAACCAAATGCAATGACAACGCAAAGAGAAAAACCCAAGAACTCGCTACTAGCCCAATGTGAAGATAGCTGGAATTTAACTGTAGATCCCCAACTTTGATGGCTAAACAACTCCGGAGTCCTATCTCCAGGGAGGCAGAAACTACATGCCCCTTCTGGAACATCAGGCAGCTGTAAACACAATTCAAATAGCATCTTTTTTAAATGAAAGGTGGCAAATAGAGAAAAAAAAAATGTATATCAGAGGTTTGAGAAACAGACCTGATGGTATAACCTTTTCGTATAAAGTTGAAATTTCAATAATGAGTACTTGAAGATTTGATTGATCACAGGCAGCCCCAAGCAATTAGTGAAAATGAATTCAAAAATGTTCCCCTCAACTACAATTGATGAGCTTGATAATATTGTTCTCAAACTCTTGCAATTGTCTGCATCCAACTTCGATAGCCGTGGTGGAAGCTCCGGTAATGATTCAAGTCTCTTGCAATTCCTTAATCCTAGATATTGCAACTCCAAGAGTTTATTGATGCTTATAGGTATTCTCCGAAAATCGTTTCCACTTAGATCTAACACTTCCAGTAACGAAAAACGACCAAGACTGTCCGACACTTCCGATAGATTGCAACCATCTAGATTTAGCTTACGCAAACAATCTAAATCCACGCATCTCTCGGGCAATTGCAAGTCAACAAAACATTCGATGTCTTTTAGATATTTGCAGTTTCCCACTTCCAAGCAGGCAAGTCCCCTTAGATTTCCAATCGGTGAAGGCAACTCTGTTATGCTTGTCTGTTCTAAATAGAGATATCTCAAACATACCATCGGCTCCAAAACTTCTGGATAATTGTGAAATTGGACGCAACCTGAGAGATTAAGCCTCTCCAGTTTTCTCAACTTATAGATGTTGCTTGGAAGAATCTCAAATTGTTTGCAGTTTCTTAGGTGCAATTCAGCAAGATCAGACAAACATTCTATTGAGGAGGGAATCTCTCGTATTGCTGTCCCATTTAAATACAGCTCCTTTATCTTATTTGAAACCTTTGGAAACTCCGTGATACTTGAGCAACCAGAAAGATCAAGTTTTTTAAGACATACCAACTTAGAAACCGCACTCGGCAGATTCTTCAGCCTGTTGCAGCCAACTAGATCTAAATAAATGAGTTTCCTTAGATCACCAATTGAAGATGACAGTTCTTCTATTGCAGTTCCATTCAAGTACAAGTATCTTATATTTGTTGAAAAATCAGGAAACCTGTTGATAGATGAGCAGCCGGAGATGTCAGCAATTAGAAGAGATTTCAACAAATACATGTTTTCTGGAAGATTCACCAGGAGGTTGCAGTTCTTCAAATTCAACGCAACAAGTCCACTGAGTTCCCCAATTGATTGGGGAAGCTCCTCAACAGCAGTCTCATTTAAATTTAAATATGTCAATTTCCTTGCAGTTTTTGGGCACTTCTTGAGATTTGCACAGCCAGAAAGGTTCAGAGTCTCCAGACAACTTGAATTAATTCTGCTGGGAAGATTGATTAGTCTTTTGCAGCCTCTCAAATCTAAATCAACAAGCTTGTCCAGATGCTGAACAGATGAAGGAAACTTAACCAAACTTTTACAGAATTGAAGATTCAATCTCTGAAGGTTTCTGGCCTTTGAAAGGTCTGGCAGGAAAGTTAAATGCTCACAATTCCTGAGGTTGACATCTTTTAAATTGACGAGATTCTGAAACAAAATGAAATCAACAGAAGAAATTATACGTGCATACCACACTTAGTTTCAAAGAAAGAACTATGCATGCATAGAGTTATTTTAGAATACCTGGTCTCCTCTCCACAGTTGCTTAACCTTGCTAGATGATAGGTTAATTTCAACAAGGTTCTGTGGACGAAAATTGCTAGGCAAAGATGTCAAAGGGTAGCCATCCCAATGGAGATACCTCAACTCTTCAGAAAGAGACGCGAGGCCATGAGGAAGGTGCACTCTGCATTTAACTCCAGCTTCAGAATTATAAATTTTTAGCAGTCTAAGTTTATACATCCTTTCCAAGGCTGTAGAACTCAACTCCATTTCTCTTATTTTTGAAACATCCAAGAATATCCCTTCAACTTTTCCAGTTCCCTGAAAACCATTGAAGGAGAAACAAAGTATAAGTAAGATTTTAAACTTACTATTACAACCATATTGCATTGCATATGAAAAGGAAAACTTTGGTGTATATGAATCTCACCAGATTATTGGTCAACACTTGATATACTTCTTTAGGACTCCACAATCTGCTTTGTCTTCCTAGCTCGTCAAGAGATTCTTTTCGAACAACTTCATGAGCCATTTCTTGCAAAAGATCATGCATTTCAACCTTGTCATCAGATATTTTAATGAGACACCTGTCAATGAGAACACTAAATCCAATATCTGTTTTGAAACCGCAGCCATCTAGTATCCGCTTTACAGAATCAACTGGATGCCCTCTAAAGAAACATGCAATGTCGAGAAATATACTCTTCGTGTTATTATCACGTAGTGCATCAAAGCCTATTCTCAGCAAGTCACAAATGTTCAGCTCGGGAAAGCTTTCGATCTCATTTAATTGAGATTCCCAAAAATGTCTTTCTCTACTGAACAAGAAGGAGCCCAAAACTTGAAGAGCTAAGGGGTTGCCTTTGGCATAATTTATTGCCTTGATTGACAACTCCATATAAGCTTTTGGGGGGTGGTTTCCCTTAAAAGCATTCAAGCTAAAGAGTTCAAGAGCTTCGTGGAAGTTTAATTCCTCAACCTCGTATATTTCAGCAGCTACATTCTTAAGTACTTGCTTGTCTCTTGATGTTACAACAACAACACTTCCTGCACCAATCAGAGGCACTTCAATTAAATGCTGGAATTGTCGTACATCATTCACATCATCCAAAACAAGGAGAACTTTCTTTTGGCAGAGTCTATCCCTGATGAAAGTAGGTCCTGTATGTGGTGTGCCAACGCGAAGATTTTCTTCCTCCAGTAGTTTAGAAAGAAGTTCATCTCGTAGATCACTTAAACGACCCTTCTCTGATTCCTGCCTTATGTTCGGAACAAAGTGGCAGCCTTCATACTGACTTGAGATGCTATAGAAGAAAGCTTCCGCAATAGTTGTCTTGCCTAGACCACCCATGCCCCAAATTCCTATAATGCGGACATCTGATGACACAATGGATAGTAATTTGTTGATTTTCTCAATGCGTGAATCTACTCCAACCAGACCTCTTAATTTGCATGGGGAAGCACGATTTAACCTCTTACAGATAGTTTGCACAACTTCTCTTATGAGTTTGGCCTCCGGACTGCAAAAAATGAAAGAATCATCTTCAACTTCTCTTATGAGTAAATTTTTTTTTTTATTATAAGCAGCATCGATATTGTACACCCTTAAGGTGGAAGTCCATTGGCTGTTGATGGAAATTAGTTTTCCACTAGAAAACAGAACAGACTTGTGCCTTTCCAAGCAAAAATGATTTACAGGAGAGGAAAAAACACTATGATATGCACAAGAAAATTTAATTGCTATAAGTAACTTTTAATTGCTATAATTCCAGGAAAAAAAAGGTTGAAGAAGAGAATCTATAGTTACTAATATATAGTTACCTAGTAACCTGTGAATCCCATCCAGATATACTGGCTGCGTATGTCAAGTCAGCCCTCCACCTTGGCACGTTGTCCATCCTCCCCTTAAAATTTTTTTCAAGCTCAGCAAATGCATTTCCAAAACTCCCAGTCTGTTCATCAACATCAGATGGGTCTACATGATAGAAGACCGGTAAAACAATCTGCCCATAAGTCTCTTTGCATTCAAGTATTTTCACCAGTTCATCCAAACACCACGGAGAAGATGCATAGTTCTCGGAGAAAATTACTACAGACATTCTTGATTCTTCAATCGTTTTCAGAAGGGCAGGGGTAATTTCTTCTCCTCTTTCAAGCCCGTCATCAATGAAGGTCTTGATTTTCTTACGACGCATAGCTTCATAGAGATGGCTGGTAAAATTATTGCGCGTATCCTCGCCTCTAAAACTAAGGAACACATCATACTTCCTTTTACGAGCAACAGCAGATGAAGATGCCATATCGGACAGTTACAAGATCGGGTCTTCCTCAATCACTAAGAATCAAAATCAATAACTGCTCTCCTTTTTCTCCTAAAGACATACAAAGAGCACCCACTTCAACAGCTGAACATTCGTTAAGAGAAATTGAAGTCTAATAGTACAAGAACCCACACAACATATATTTATCAGAAAATTCCTCAAACTCTTAACGATGGATATATACTAGCTAATTTGATATGATCAATCTTAACATGATCAATCTTAACATGAATTAATACGTTCATGTAACAAACTTATCAAACTCGTATATATAATCTTAAATGAAGAAGACGCATGAACCAGAAAGACTTACCAACAGATCATAAGAACAGTTGACTTGTGTTTTCCATCAGCAAACAAGACGAAGAAGAAGCTGCATATTGTTGATCAGTGGCGGAGCCACATAGGATCAAAAGGGGGCAATTGCCCCCTTAATATTTTTTATATTAAAGTATTAATATAATAATATGGTGAGAGCTTAAGGGGTTGACGCATGCAGAGACGAAAAGGAAATCTTATTGACTTGTATTTTAATATAATAAATAATATATACAATATATGTTTTATGTTTAGATTTCCAGTACTCACTCCACTCCAGCACATTTCTCATTTCCCCGAACATTTTCCTTTTCTTTCTTTTTTTTCCACTCACTATCTGAGAGCTTTTCTGGTTTTTTTTTAGCTGCTATTCCCTGCCTCTCCCTTGTACACATTTTTCTTCAAGTCCAATTAAGAATGTAACCTTTTTTACTTTAGATAATTTTTTCTATTTATTTTATTATCTAATTTTAATTTTATTCTTTTAGAATTAGTTATTAAAAATATTAGGGTTTATAATAATTTAGGGGTTTTGATATGTATAATGTTTTAAATCAATTAAAGGTGAATGGTAGACAACTCAAGATTTTGAACAATAAACATTGATTTGATTGTTTTGAATTAATTAAAGGATATATAATATCTAATTGCATTGGTTACAGTATGAAATTAAACTTTTCCACAAGATAAACAAGGAAACATTCCCATTGTTACCAGTGAGTAAATATTAATATTTATAAAATTAAAACTGTTTTAGCTTGAGATTGGTCCTTTTATAATGTTAATTTTCTTGTGATTTCCTATAAATTAATCAGGATAGATAATTAAATAATGTATATATATATATTTTTTTCGTCAGACAATTTGTGTTTTGCTAAAGCCCGGGGAAGAATTAACACGTGTATGCAAGCCTGATTTTAATCAGTACATGTTAGTTTTTTCTTAAAAAAAAAGAAAAAAACTATTTTTTTATAATTTTTTTCATTTTAAAAGTATTTTAAAATTAATTTTGCTTTATATGAGTTAGTATATTTGTTTCGAATTAATTTCTAATATATATTTATATAATATAATATTTATTAATAATTTGCCCCCTCAATTAAAAAACTCTGGCTACGCCGCTGTTGTTGATGATAAGAGACGATTTTTCTTGTCTATTGCCTTCTCCTACTCCATCAAGTAAATTCTTACAGACAATCTAATCTCATCGTTATCTAAATGAAAGATGGTTTGATCAAGAAATATGTGAAAGTGAGAAGACTTAGGAGTCAATACCAATTATTGATCAAGAAACAGGTGCAAGTGAAATGTTGATCACTTGATCAAACCAAATGGAAGATGGTTTGATCAAGAAACATGATCACTCGTCAAACTCATATAGTGTTAATGTTGCTGTCATGTAACAATTAATATTGTTGCTGAAAACATGAAAACAAAAAAGACTAAATGGCAAAGGTTACCTCTCTATGCTGTTTATGAGTTCGTCGGAGTCCGCCTACTAGCGATGTTATATATAATTAAGAGGTTAGCAGAGTTTTGAGTGGTAGTTTCGTTAGCCGCCTCATGGTCAAACGGCATGATTTTCCACACGGCAAATTACAACTTATAATTTTCCACACGGCAATTATAATTTTCCACACGGCAAATTATAATTTCGCTAGCCGCCTCAGAGTGGTACTGAGGACAAATTGTAATGGTCCCAGCCGTGCTGTTTGGTTTGCGGGTCTAATCTGATACTCTCATAAAATAATAATTAACATTACCATAAAATAAGAAAAAAACTATAACCTTATTTAAAAATTACAACAGAACCAAATAAGTTTATAAATATCATCCTAATAATTTTATTTAAAGAGAATTTTATTCTAAAACTTTAAATAATAATACTAATAGTTAATTATAAAATAACAAAAAAAGGTAAGGGTCTTTAAGAAAACATGTCAGGGACCTTGCTTCCTTTTAAAAAAAACATAAAAAAATAAAGGGATGATATGTTAATTTTATTAATTTTTAAGGTCAAATCTTAATTCTTGGCATCAACAAGAACTTAATGAAATCATGAAAACACAGATCAATATAGAAAACTTAATGAAATCATCAAAACACAGATCAATATAGAAAATGCATCTTTAATATCATTTAAATAATATACTCAATCTTTATTGATTGATGTGTAAAAATATCATTTACTATATAAAAAAAAATAGTATCATGTATATATTTGTATTTGTGAGATATTGCAAATATCATTTAATTACTTTTTTTATTATTATAAAGTGAGATTTCATTTTTTTCTTTATAGTTTCAGAAATGGCATTTACAAATCAACATATCATTGTGGATATTGTTTATAACATTTTTAAAAATATAAAAATATTACATGACTGTCATTATAATTAAATTAATAATTAAAAAACCCTAACGATTGAAATATTACTGTAGAAACACAAATTTTCTACCAATCAAATTTCACCATGTTTTATTTTATTCTTTAAAAGAAAGGATAAAATTAAATTAAAATAAATGACATGGAAAATAAATGATCCTTCATATATTTCTTGGCCAATGAAAAGTTGACACTTGGGATGAGATATTCAAGATATCTTGTCATAAATGCAAGATCCCGTCAATAAAGACCAATCAATAAAATTATGCCACGTGGCATTGGAAAAGAACCTGAGAGCCCCTACAGATCTCTATAAATAGAGGGCCTCAACCTAAAGACAGGGGATTCCGGAAGATATAAATTTTCTTCAAGCAAGGAAGCTCTCTCTATTTCTCTTCAAGCAAGGAAGCTTTCTCTCAAAGAGTTCTCAAGCCTCCTTTATACACGCTTGAAGTTTACAAAGAACGAAGCTCTGTTGGATCAAGCCAAAACGCCCCATAAAAGTTCTTAAACAACACTTTGAACACAAATCAAGGTACTCTTCAAAGCATCAAATCACAACATCTCGCTTTGCAATACACGCTCAAATTCGCATTCTTGCAAAGCACAAATCTTGACTTGATTACTCAAATAAATCAAGTCACCATACATTAAATCCAAGGGAAGAATCAGAAGATTGCCGTATTCTTTTGAAAGAATATATTACATAGAGATTGTACCCATTCATATATTTAATAAAATCATCTATTTATACACGTGTACTTGTTTAATTTCAGGTGCATAAAATTGTGTCTACAATTACAACTTTACCATGAAATTATTTTTTTTATTTCTACTTAGACTTAATGCATCGGTTCAATCACCATGGCCCACATCAGAACACATTATTATGAACTCTGAAAAGTCGCCATGGCGTAACGCACCACCTACTAGTGCTACATGGTGCTCTAATTCTCTATTACGGTGCCCGACCTCCTAAATTTATCCCCTAAATTGTAAGTGCATTGCCTACTTTTCTCTCCAATGGCTATCACCCACCTCTCAGCCACCAGCAATGGTAAGTACAATGCCTACCGTATCAAGTAAACCAAGATAATTGTTCTCCTCCACTCCTTTGTCAAGTAAACCACGTGACCTTAGTAGCCTTGAGTATAAACACATCAGGCCACACATACAAGAGGAGAAGTCACACAACCCATCATCCTATCAGCCCAACAATCAACTATGGAAAGGCCATTTCCAAGCTTTTTCAATTTCATCACATCCCATTTAGCATAAGACATCTTCTCTTTACAATTCATAATGTTGTTCGTTTCAAGAAACATGGCCATAATGTGCCTCACATGGCCATAATTACAAGTTTGTTCTTCCTTCAACAACAACACTTCCCTCACTAGCTTATAATGTGCCTCACATGGCCATAATTACCTTTTAGTTGATTCAATTCCACTGAAAGGCTTTGAGTTTATTTTGGAACTTGAATTGTTTACCATCTCTTATCATTGTGGATATTGTTTATAACATTTTACATAATAAGTTGAGCACAAAAAATATTAAAATATTACATGACTGTCATTATAATTTGGATCGTTGGTAATTTCCCATTCCGTCGCCAATTCTGCCGGTAATTAAAAAAAAAACCAAACACCGACGGACCGCCGACGGTATTATAGACGACGAAGCATGCCAAAAAAATAATTACCTGCATCGATAATAGAGCCATGACATCGATAATCAAAAGAAACCAAGCGGCACCGTTTCACCATGACATCGTCTGCAAACACCTGGTTTCTTTGATAATTAAGGAAGGAGATGTTGGCAGCGATAATAGAGCCATTTCCAAATCAAGAAGGGAGCGTATCACGACTGACAACCCTCACCACCGTGATGCACGCTGGTATTAAAATATTTAATTCTTGTCAAGGCATCAAAAAAAAAAACTTTGTTTTCATGCATACGGCCAAGTCTCTTAAAAATAAATCATATTGTATTTTCACACACACACACACACACACACAAAAGAAATAATAATTCAAAAAATATGTATTAACACTTTATTTTTTTTCTTTTAATATCTAGGTTTATGATCTTATACGTAAGACATATTCTGAATATTAAAATTCTTTTGTTGATGTTAGAACGGTTAGGTTTTACCCGATAAGATAAGGATCTCTTTATCGAAGAGGACTTTTCTTAAAACCATAGACAGGCCAACAACTAGAAGACACGACAAGATCTTAGATTTTATCAGACAATTAAACAAAGCAACCTACCTTAAGTAGGGCATATTTGGGTGTTAATAACTTCCCTTTACGCAACCAATCCCCGTACCCGATCTTTGAGATTAGTTAGGGTTTCTAGTGACCAAATACTAGGTGACGACTCCCATTCTAACTTTCCATTAATAAAGAGACATGAATTTCCTTGTCTCTTAAACATTTGCCATATCTAGATTAAGATAAAGTTTTGAGGGTGGATTGTTTTCGCCGCGACATCGCACACGTGCGACAGAATGGCGACTCCTCTGGGGAGCTTGTGGACTAAGCTTTGTTTTTGTCTGATAACTGTGTTTTTTTTTTTTTTGCATGTTTCCTATTAATAAGCTTATTTTATTTATTTTCTTACATGCCAATTTTTTGTATATATATGTTCATGCATTGTATAGAACTGCCTCATGCATCACATACTTTAAATTTTTGGGGAGCACACACAATCTTATTAAGTTAGGAGGGGAATTAGTAATCTGCCCTATGACTATTGGTCGGGGTTTAGATGCGTGAAACACCCAACTCATATCTGAGTGCTGGCTTGGTAATGGTGGGCATACGTCCCTTAATTGTTCCTTGCAATGCCCCCATACTATCTTTACGAAGATTGTCACTGGAGAAATATAGGACCCTTTTTGAGACTTAGATAGTTAACCTACCCTTTTGTTTCACAAGATATATAATTTCATTTGCATCGAATTAATGATGTTAAATTTATCACTCTAGGTTTTGAACTAAAATCATGACTAAGTACCTATCTTTCCAAGAGTTTGGGCAAGAATCTGAGTTGAACCAGATAGTTGAAGGAAAATGTCCAAGAATCAATGCTAGTAGGTTGCCATGCATTACCAAGATAAATCATATGGTAAATGATTTAGGGAAATTATTGTCTATAATGGGATATGTGGACGAAACTCTCTTTGAACGGTGATATGGGAGGATAGCGCAACTAATAAGGCTACCCATACAGCGACAACGATCAAAGCCCTCTTGAACTTTTGGGATCCTAGTTATCAAGGCTTTACTTTCAGGAACATTGATATGAAACCTACCATGGAGGAAAATGAAAGGGTCCTAGATTTTCAAAATAACAGTAGAAAAATCTACCTCAGACGAAAATTTGAAGACACTGCTTCAGAGGTAGTCAATCTGTTAGGCCTGGAAAAAAATCAGTTAATGCAGAGTAGTTGATGAGAGTTTTAAATGGAAGGTCATTGAAGCTAGAATGAAGAAGAATGCTGAGGAAGGCAAGTTGGGGGATGAACGATATAGGTTAGTGGCTTTAGCCATCTTTGGACTAGTATTATTTCCATCCAAAATTGGAGTCATCAGTTTAGAAGTCGCGATTGTCTTTGTAGAATATGAGTATAACCGAATTAATCCTTCTTCAGTAATTTTAGCTGAAACCATGTTGTCACTTAACCATTGCAGAATGAATGGAAAAGGAGCCATGAGATGTTGCAGCCCTATGTTGTATTTATGGATTATTAGTCATATTTAAACACCAAGAGACATCTTCAATAACTTTTGGTGGTTTGACCTCCGACCATTAAAGGTTACCATAGAGGAAACTTGGAAGAATTGGGACGAGACGGTTTGGATAGACATGTATACTGCAATATCTCAAAGCAACTTCAAATGGAAAGCACCATGGATGAATGACCCTATCTACACAATGAGTTGTGGAAGCAAGACATGGGTCCCTTTGATTGGTGTAACCAGATACATCAGTTTTGCACCTGCACTCGTGGCAAGACAATTGGGTGGAATGCATTATGTACCAAAGACTTTGGGCTTAACAGATTTTACAGGTTTGTTCAAGCATCAACCATTCCTTGAAGAGATAGAACTTATCCAACAACATTGGAAAAAGCCCCTGTTAATGAAAAAGGAAGAAGGAAGCAGATTTGAATCGTCATGTAGTCAAAGTTATACAAGTTGGAGAAATCAAGAGCTTTCTGAAGTTGTAGCACCAAAATCAGCAACAGTGCAACAAAAGAGGAAAAGGATTGGTGATGAGGAAGAATTAAGAAAGCAGCTAGAAAAATGTATAGTTGATCTCAGCAAAAGCAAAGCGCAGCAACAACTCCTGGAAAAGCAATTGGATGAAGAAAACACGCTGAGAAATTACTTGAACCAACAGTTGGAAAACAAAGATAAGCAGTTGAAAGAATGGCAAAAAAGGGTCGAGGTATCTGAGGAAATAACAAAAGGGGTCCAGAATGAGTTAAGGAATCGCATAAGTGAATGTGATGAGTTGGCTAATAAGAATGGGCTTATTGAAAAAGATTTGGTCAAGATCAAGAGATTAGCAAAAGGCAAAATGAATGCTGATAAAGAGACGACATATTCTTTAAAGAAAGAAAAAAATAATCTTACAAATAAGTTAGAAGATGAGAAGGAAAAGAATCGGCTAGCTGAAATCAACATAGAAGAAGAAAGAAGGATCAGGGCTCCGTATATAATACAGCTTGAGGAAGAAAGAAATGCAAGGAAAGCCTCTGAGTCTGATATGAGAGATTACCATAAGAGAGTTGAGTCTTTGAAAGGATGAAGAATAGCTTTGCAATCCAAGCTTAAAGTACGAGAAAAGAAGTTAAAGGAGTTGAGGAGCCATTACTTCAAGATGGAAGAAGGTTTTAATGAGATTAAACAAGAACACAAAGAGTGTCAGGATTATATTGGCAGCTTTGCAGTTCAGATTAACTCCAAAATAGCCGAGCTAGATATTGAGAGAGAAGAGCTGCAAAGGACAACAAATAAGATGACATAGTTGGAGGCAATGGTCCGAGTATTGGAAAGAAGTAATGAAGCCTTAAGGAACAACAATGAAGTAATAATCGCTGATAACACCTTGTTCCATGATAAAATACGATGTATGACAAAACAAGTCGAGCCAGTAACCCGCTATGCGAAAAGGCTGCATCAACAAGCCATCCAAGTTAGAAATGATGTTACAAAGTATCGAGAGTACATGGGGGCTGTCATCTCTTTTATTTGGGATTTAGCTAATTGAGGAAATGCCTTTTAGGGTAGTGATCTATAAGGCCTTTTTCTATTCTTTTGATTTTGTATGAGCTACTTTTATTTATAAGAAAGACGATGACTTTTTCTTTCTAATGTACTTTTGGTAACCGACCATGATAAGAACTTGGCAAACATTCTTTTACATCAATAAGTATGACTCAGAAATCTTGCTTAAGGGATTACGAAGGTCATGAATCAGTTCAAAAAAAAAAATGCCATCGCATCTTCATTGCATTTTCATCACGCATTATGTTTATAATTTATCATATGCATTTCAGATCGTGAAACATAGGTCCCCCCTCCAAAGTCTATCACACCCGACTAAGATCAAGAATGGAGAACGAGGAAAGGGCTCACTTAGAGTCACATTATCAGAATGAGTTGGAATCTGTAAAGAATGAAGTTGCTCGCATGACCAACTACTTGAGCAACTTCTAAAAGCCAAAAACAGGGAGGGAACGTCTACCGAACCAATTGTGGGAGCACCAGCAGCTCATATACAAGGGACCTCTCAAAACTTGGGAGCAGATTCAACGGCAGAACAACACTTTGTGCCTATCACCTCTATTCCGCCAAGTCAAGCTCCATTCACCGTGGATTTAACAACAGATGGACCTCCCGGCAATAGGTCCACTGATAATGTGAACTATGACAAGTTGTCAGCTCTAGAAGAAAGATTAAGAGCAATTGAGGGTAATGATTGGATTGATCCTATGCGAGTAGCAGAAGTGTGTTTGGTACCAAACATCATAGTACCAAAGAACTTTAGGATACTGGAGTTCGTAAAATACACTGGATTGGAGTGTCCAAACACTCACCTCCGATCTTACTGTAATAAAATGGCTGAGGTGATTTATGATGACAAGATGTTAATCTATTTTTTCCAAGATAGACTGGCGGGATTTGTCCTAAGCTGGTATATGAGGCTGGACAATATTAAAATTAAGAATTGGAAAGATTTGGTTGAGGCCTTTTTAAGCAATACAAGTTCAACTTGGAAATTGCTCCGGATAGAACAAGCCTTATGTCAATGGAAAAGAGGAGCCAAGAGTCAGTAAGGGCTTGTGCGCAAAGATGGAGAGATGAGGCAACACATGTCTAACCCCCTTTGATAGAGACAAAAATGGTGACTTTATTCACTGATATCTTCAGGGCACCTTACTATGAGCATCTAATGAGCAACTCATCTCAACATTTCTATGATGTGGTATGTGTGGCAGAAAGGATAGAGCAAGGGATTAAAACAGGGCGTATAGCGGAACCATTAGAGAAGAAAGGTTTTATGGGAAGGAAAAGAAAATATGATATTAACAATTTAGAAGGCAGGTATAAAGGCAAGAAAATAAATTACCAAGACCAACAGATGCCCATCCCTCATTCCACCAACATGAACTTTGCTAAACCTTTTCAAAACAATCGAGCAAATTACCAACCAAACAACTACCAAAGGCCAAATACAAAGTATCCTTCAGAGCAGTTGCCACCCTTACCCATGCCTTTAAAAGACTTATATGCTAAACTATTGAGCATAGGGCAAATAGCTCCAATTCTTTTACCACCAATTGAACCGCCATTTCCCATATGGTACAAACCAGACATGAAAAGAAAAACAAGATATTAATGAAAGCAAAACTTAAAAATTACAAAAAAAATATAAAGAGAGAAATAAAGAGCATGAACTTGATCTGAACAACCAAGCCCCCAAATGCATGGCAAATGCCTCCTTTTGTAGGCCAAAATTCAGAATTATTGATTTGATGACTAATTGTTGAGTGGGTGGCCAACTTTTGACTTGGTGAAAATCCTTATCTTCTTGACTGAATAAAAAAAAAATGCTACCATCCGAACTAGGTCCATTGGAAAACATGAAAGTTGTAGAAAATTGACTCAGCTTTCCGGGAAACAAAAATGGAGGTCATTTGGACTTCTAGAACTCCAGATATGGGCTAAACACTGAACAGTGTTCGGGTTGTAGGACAGATTCGGGCTTCTCCGTTGTTGCTATAATTTGGACTTAAAACGGCCTTCTTAGATCTTGATGAAAACATGAAAGTTGTAGGCCTATGTCTTACTGAATCTGTGTAAAACTTTGAGGTCATTTGAACATCTAGAACTCGAGATATGACCCAATTACTGAACAGTGTTCCAGTTTGGACTGCACCAACATCTCTTTTCTAAGTTTCACCCTCTCTTTATCTTCACAAATTTCAGTAGTTGAATTCATCAATCAATCTTTTGATTTATGTGATAGCCCTGCATTTAAGATGAACATTTACCATATATTAAGGCATTTTATAGTATTAGACTTGTTATTATAAAACATGCTTTAGTTAAGGAGTTATTGATACTTTAAGTGCAAAATGATGATATAAAACCTTGATAAATATGCACTTTTAAGTACTAATAACACCCCCCAACCAGCTTATTACTAGTCCCTAGTAATCAAAGCGTTAAAATAGAAAAACAATTTGCAAATTCCATAAAGCAAGGCATTCATCATTCAACTTACTTTAATTTATCCAGATAAACAAACTCTCATTAAATTCATATATCTGCTCAATACCTCTTAAACAAGATATTACTAAACCTTTCTTTTGTGCTCAAAATATCAACATATAGTTATGGGGCTTTACTTGGAAGAAAAACAAATTTTTGTTCTAATGTTTAAGGCTATCTTCCTTAGGTTGGGATTATTATTTTTCTTTATTTATTTATTTATTTATTTATTTATATACACATACAACTTGAAACACAATGTATCTTTAACCCATGTAACGAGTTTTAGTCTAATGACTCCCAGACCAGTTGGTCTTAGGGCATTAGGTGTTGAAACACCTCTACGAGCTTAACAACTCGGGTTACAGATACTGATACGTAGATAGTGCAATGTTTGATTCCCTTAAGCTTTTCTCCTCAACCCATGTAACAAGCTTTGGGCCAATAGCTCCCAAGTCAGTTGACTTTAGGGTATTAGGTGTTAAAACACCCCTTCAGGCTTAATTGCTTAGGTTAGGAAGGCTACGAAACCAAACTTATCTACCTTTTTATTATCATTGTTTTTTTTTTTTTGCAAATTATGTACTATCCCTTTCCCTTAGTTGTTACCTTTAACAAAATAACATAAATAATATAATAATCCAATGTGCAACCCACAATCCTATGTTAAAGTGTGTGTGTGAAAATGAAGATTTAAAAATACTTGTTAAATGAGCATATGAGCAGAATCAAGTGCTACCAATACGAGAGTTTGTAAACTTGAATATTTCAAGAAGTATTCTAATAGACCCTGTTAAGAATGTTTACTAAGATGCGTCTCAAGAGTCACTTTAACAAAAGAACTCCTTTTACTCTGTCATCCTAGTAACAACAGTTTTGCAAATAGTTTATGAAATAGAAAACACAAGTTTTTTTAAAAAAAAAATATCAACTACTACCCTTTCCCCTCAACCAAAATAAGACACTGTCCTCAATGTCTTAAGGTAGAAAGATAGAGTATAGAAGACATCACCTGAAATAACGAACACTAACAAACCTGAAACACACTTAAAAAAATATAAGAAACAACAAGACACAATAATAAAACCAAAAGACACAAAGTTTTTACAAACGAAGGCTCAAATCCAATCTAAGCTTTTTACGGCTTTCCTTAGTTGACCAATTTATACGACTCATGGAGGATTAATTACAGGGATGAAAGATTGTAATTGGTCAATCAATTGTTCAGCAGTAGCAGCAGAGATTATGATTTGTCGTGCTGAAGATGTTAGAAATTCCTGTTCCACAGCATGATCAAGAAAAGACAACAACTTATCATAAAAACCATTAACGTTTAACAAACCTATGGGTTTATGGTGAATGTGCAGTTGGGCCCAAGAGGAAATATGAAAGATCTCTTCCAATGTGCCCAGACCACGTGGTAAGGAAATGAAGGCATCAGCATGATTAAACATTGCATTCAGTCGATCAGACATTGTGGGGACCTGTAATTCCTCTCTAATTATTTTTCCAATGATGTCCCCATGTGCTAAAGCTTTGGAGACAACCCCCAAAACTTGACTACCTCCTAAAGATGCAGCTATTGACACTCCCCCCATTAACCCAAGGCTGCCTCCTCCAAACACTAAATGAATCTTTCGCTCAGCTAGTACCTGACCAAGATGATTTGCTGATTCTAAAAACTCTTTTTCTTTCCTAGGACTGGATCCACCGAAAACACAAATATTGTTTATGTGATTACTTGAGGAACCTGCCATTTCTACACACTTTTGTATTTGATGAATGTATGAGTTGAGTAGAAATGAAGGGAAGAAGAAGAAGGTTTTATAGATGAGAAAAAGAAAATGCAATCATATCACGTATATGGAAGCCAGTTGGAGTCTCTCTCTCTTTCTCCCTTTTTTTTTTGAAAAAAAAACATGTGGATGTACAGGTAGTTGTGATTGTGGCTCACATCTTTCCTTGGTTTTACGTCCAAGAACGGCTTAAATGCCCTCTATGGGTCGGGGATAGGCTTCCCATCCAATTTTCTTAAAAACTGGCAAACAGGGTCTTTTTTTTTATATAGTCAGATTCCCAAGACTATGACGAGCTTGTTCTTTATGAAAATAGGGTCATAAATCATGAATTGCCCGATGCACATCTCCACTATGATGAGACTTAAGAGTCAATAGAAGATTATCTAAAGAATCTCTATGTTTTGAAATAAATCCTACCTTTTGACAATTTTCACAGGT
Organism: Populus alba; assembly: GCF_005239225.2. NCBI lineage: Eukaryota > Viridiplantae > Streptophyta > Magnoliopsida > Malpighiales > Salicaceae > Populus > Populus alba. The sequence continues at coordinate 16,642,690 of NC_133302.1, read as the reverse complement.
TTTGCATAATGCATATGAGTCCTTGAACATGATGGGCCAGTAAAATTCACTTTGTAAGATTTTTGCAGTCGTCTTTTTTGACGAGAAATGATCCCCACATGCTTTAGAGTGATAAAATTTAATGACACTACTTACCTCATTGTCGGAATGCATCGTTGAAATATTTGATCAGGACAATATTTGAATAAGTAAGGGTCATCCCAATAAAGGTTTTGCGCGTCGCTCAAAAACTTTCTTTTATCTTGGTTATCCAAATGAGCTAGCAAAAATCCTGAAGCAAGAAAATTGTTATTTTTAGCAAACCAAAGCATTGAACTAAGACAAAGTAAAGATTCATCAGGAAAGTAATCATTGATTGGTGTGATGTTAGATGTCGAATCTATTGTCAACTTTGACAAATGATCCGCGATAACATTTTCGATGCCTTTTTCATCATCGATTGCTTCCTGTTTGGTCATGGCATGAGGAAATGAAACTGCTGGTGGGAAATCAGTCTTTTCTTTACAATGTTTAGATTCAACCCCTTCCTTACCCTCAGAGATTGATTCATCATCTTTCTCACAAGGTTCAAGAGTGGGTTTTTCAATAACCTTACCACTGCGAAGAGTGTTGTCTGATTTGACTTGATCCATATGTTGACTTTTGGAACTACTTACATTTACATTGTATTTCTCCTTTGGATTTTGTTGTGGTTGAGATGGAAACTTACCGTTCTCTTGAAAACTAAGAGCAGATGTTAACTTTGCAAGAGTATCTTTAAAACCTGTCATGCTTTGAGCAAGTTAAATGTTGATTATCTCTTGCTTTTCAATGAATGAATGCAATGTTTCCTCAAGATTTATTTTAGGAGGTGGAGCATAAGGAGGTGCATATCCATGAGAATTTTGGAAATTATGGTGTGCTTGAAACGATGGTTGTGAAGTTTATGTATTATTGTTATCACTCTTCCAACTAAAATTTGGGTGATTTCTCCAACCAGGATTGTATGTTTGCGAGTATGGGTTATGATTGAGCCTTTGGAAACTGTTTAAAGCATGGGCCTATTCATGGAGGCGTTCCTTGGAAGAAGGCAAAGTTGGACAATCATTGGTTGGATGTTCATTTGTTTCACAGATTTGACACACAATGTCCTGAACAGATTTTAATTGACCACTCCTTTTTAATTCTAGTGCCTCGACTTTTCTAGCTAAAGGTGCAAACTTGGATTGAAGGTCATGATCTTCCCTAAGGTTATACATACTTCCATTAGATGTATGAGGTTGAGTTTTACCCGATGCCTCATAAGTGCCCGTAGTGTCCCAATTTTGAGCATTTTCAGCTAGCAAGTCTAGGTACTCCATTGCTTCATCAGGGTCTTTATCTTTAAAAGTTCCATTGCACATCAAATCCACCATTTGCATATCTTTAGGTGTTAATCCTTTATAAAAATGTGAAACCAATCTCCATGTTTCAAAACCATGATGAGAGCAAGTATTAATCAAGTCTCGATACCTATCCCAACATTGGTAAAATGTTTCTCCTGGTTTTTGAGTGAAAGTGGTGATTTGTCTTTTGAAAGAGTTTGTTATGTGAGATGGAAAAAACTTATTTAAAAAGTATTGTTGCATTTCATCCCAAGCACGAATGAATCCTGGTCTCAAATTTTGTAGCCAAGAAAGCTTTATCTTTTAAAGAAAAAGTAATAAGCTTTAATCTGATGGTGTTCATGCAACAATTTGAGTCATTATAAGTGTTACAAACTTCCTCAAATTCTCTCAAATGCAAGTATGGATTTTCTAGATCTAAGCCATGAAAAGAAGGTAAAAGTTGAATAATGCCTAGCTTAAAATTAAAATGAGATGCATCAGAAGAAAAACATATACATAATCGCGCAATTGTTCTTGTTGGATTCATGTAGTCTCTAAGTGTTCTAACCCAATTATTCTCATTATTCTCATTATAAAGCGATTGATTATCCTCTTCGGCCATGTTTTCTAAAGAAGATGAGGATACCTTACAAAGTTTATCATTTAATGTACGTGACCAAACTCCCATGCACGTGTAGAAAGAGAAGAAAAGAAAGAAGAAAAGAAAAGAAAACGAAACAAAACAAAAGAAACGAACTTAGATACAAGAAAAGTAAAAATAAAAAAATAAAATAAATATTATAATTTATACAAGAATTTACCTCCCCGGCAACGGCGCCAAAAACTTGACACGACCAAAAGATTGATGTCTTCTCCCAAGTGCAGGATTGTCAAAGTAATAAATAACCCGACAAGACCGGGGTCGAACCACAGAGAGGCTAATTATATAAATTATAAATAACAAGACAACAACAACAACAACAACAACAACAACAACAATAATAATAATAAAAGAAGAAGATGAAGAAATTAATGAGAACTTGAGATGAAAGATTAATGTAAGGATTAAACAATGATAAAAACAAATGTCAAGGTTAGAGGATCCACTAATGGTATTTCAAACAAGTATAGTATAAACTCTTATTATTCAATTGGAAACCACACATAAAGGAGGTTCCAATCGGATGATTTCTCATTAATAGCTCATTATAAATTATTAACATGATCATATTAATTATCTTATTTACATAACACTAAACTTTTAAATATTGTCAGGAATTCATGATGTTAACTGATGTTAACAACAAATCAAGTTCCTTTCATAGCCTAGGTGCAGGTAATACCATACGGTTGGGCTATGAGAGTGCCAAGTATTTGTTGTACCAAGTGTTATACAACACAAATCTAGATTAACCATTTAACAAGCAAGATATTAAGAATTAGTAAGATAAAAAGATAAGACATTATAATATTAAACATTAAGGTCCATGTTGAGTTTACACCATACTTATTCTTACACCATTAGTGTAACCTTTTCACCTTGACATAATAAACTTAGCTAAACATAATGAAGAAGAGAAACATAAATAAACAAAACAAAAACATAAATAAGATACAAGTTAACTAAGGAAAGGAAAGGACATGAAAAGCATAAACAAGATATTAATGAAAGCAAAACTTAAAAATTACAAAAAAATATATAAAGAGAGAAATAAAGAGCATGAACTTGATCTGAACAACCAAGCCCCCAAATGCATGGCAAATGCCTCCTTTTATATGCCAAAATTTGGAATTATTGATTTGATGACTAATTGTTGAGTGGGTGGCCAACTTTTAACTTGGTGAAAATCCTTATCTTCTTGTCTGAATAAAAAACAAAATGCTACCATCCGAACTGGGTCCACTAAAAAACATGAAAGTTGTAGGAAATTGACTTAGCTTTCCGGGAAACAAAAATAGAGGTCATTTGGACTTCTAGAACTCCAGATATGGGCCAAACACTGAACAGTATTAAGGCTGCAGGACAGATTCGGACTTCTCCGTTGTTGCTATAATTTGGACTTGAAAACGGCCTTCTTAGATCTTGATGAAAACATGAAAGTTGTAGGCCTATGTCTTACTGAATCTGTGTAAAACTTTGAGGTCATTTGAACATCTAGAACTCGAGATATGACCCAATTATTGAACAGTGTTCCAGTTTGGACTGCACCAACATCTCTTTTCTAAGTTTCACCCTCTCTTTATCTTCACAAATTTCAGTAGTTGAATTCATCAATCAATCTTTTGATTTATGTGATAGCCCTGCATTTAAGATGAACATTTACCATAAATTAGAGCATTTTATAGTATTAGACTTGTTATTATAAAACATGCTTTAGTTAAGGAGTTATTGATACTTTAAGTGCAAAATGATGATATAAAATCTTGATAAATATGCACTTTTAAGTACTAATCAATGCCCTTTGAGCTGTGTCTCTCAGTGTCCAAAAATATCATTATGTCGTGTTGTTTAGAGTAGGGGTGTTCAAAAAAACCGACCAACCGATTAAACCGAGAAAACCGAGAAAAAATTAACCGAAAAAACCGAACCGATAAAAAAACCGAATAAACCGATTAAAAATTTTAAAAAAACCATCCGGTCCGGTTCGGTTCCGGTTTTAAAAAGTTTAAACCGATTGAACCGGACTAAACCGAACCTCCCTCCCCTTTGGAACGCATTTCAACAATTTAATTAACTTATTTCAATAATTTAATCTGTCGGCCCCCCCTCCAATACATTTCACCCCACTCACCCTCTCCCTTTCCTTTTCCCCAAAACATTTCACCCCACTCACCCTCCCCCTTCCCTTTTCCCCAAAACATTTCACCCCACTCACCATCACTCACCCTCCCCCTTCCCTTTTCCCCAAAACATTTCACCCCACTCACCCTCCCCCTTCCCTCTTCCCCAAAAGTTTTCTTTTATTTTATTAGTTTCGGTTTTTCTGGTTTCTAAGGCTAAAAAACCGATCCGAACCGAACAAAACCGGTTCGGTTTGAACCGGTTTTCGGTTCGGTTCGGGTTATATTAACAAGAAATGATATTTTCCGGTTCGGTTGAATTTTTATGTTAAAACCGGACCGAACCGGACCGTGAACACCCCTAGTTTAGAGCATTGCCATGTTTGTTTCCTATTGGTTTGACGCATGTCTCTAGTATGCATTTTTTTTCTATTATTTTTTCTTTGCTCTTTAAAAATTATAGTTTGACCTTCTTTGTTGATATTTTAATTTCAGTTTAGTAAGCTTGGGCTGACTCAACCGAACTGCTCTCAAATTCATTTGACCCCAAGCACACAACTCTCCGGTCCACTTAGGCTAACCAAATCAGACTTGCTCGAAGTCACCGCCTTGACTTGGTATCATGAAAATTCCTTGCAGTAGCCCACATCACAATGCATTATTACGAACTCTGAAAAGTCACCATGGCGGCACGCACCACCTACCAGTGCTACACGGTGCTCCTCTAATTCTTTATTATGGGGCCCGATCCTAAATTTATCCCTTAAATTGTAAGTGCATTGCCTACTTTTCTCTCTAGTGGCTATCACCCGCCTCTCAGCCACCACCAATGGTAAGTACAATGCCTACCGTATTAAATGTGGCAACTGCATTCAAACACCAAGATAACTATTCTCCTCCACTCCTTTGTCAAGTAAACCACATGACCTCAGTGGCCATAAGTATAAACACATCAGGCCACACATTCAAAAGGAGAAGTCACACAATCAAATGTGGAAAGGCCATTTCGAAGCTTTTTCAATTTCGTCGCATCCCATTCAGCGTAAGACATCTTCTCTTTACAATTCATTTTGTTGTTCGTTTCAAGAAACATGGATGAATCTATTCATGCCTCATCATCATCTACAAGTTTGTTCTTCCTTCAGTAGCAACACTTCCCTCACTAGCTTATAATGTGCCTCACGTGGCCATAATTACCTTTTAGTTGATTCAATTCCATCGAAAGGCTTTAAGTTTATTTTGGAACTTGAATTGTTTACTATCTCTTACATTGCCGAGCCCTAATTCAAATAGCTTTCATGATTCTCACAATAGGTCCGTCCAATCATTTAAATTTATGAGGTGTTTGAAAATATAATAGTATTATGGTTCAAAGTATATTTTTATTCGGAAATACATTAAAATAATTTTTTTAATTTTTAAAAATTATTATTAATATCAGTACATCAAAATTATTTAAAAATATAAAAAAATATATTTTTAAACATAAAAATTCAAAATTTTAAAAACACAATTTTAAACGTGTTCCTAAACAATGCTACTACTCCATTAAACACTTCTAATTTTGATGCAGTCTTAGGAGCAATATCGAGACTCAAATCAATATTCTTACTATCAAATGTTTCTTTACTCATCTCAAATTCAACAATTCAATCAAAATCTCAACTCTCTTCAAAAGTTACTAGGGATTAAAAATAAAAAATAAAAAAGAAGGATAAAACAAGTCAATTTACAAAGAGAATACTTTGTTTTAGTTTGTGCTCGTGGAGATGAAGAGAAGAAATCATGGAGAGAAAATCATTTTTTTATGTATACTAGATTGATATATTGTTCCCTTTGTATGGGTTATATTATATAAAGGATATTTTCATCTTTTTATCAAAATTTAAATCTTGAAATATAATTTCTAAATATATAGAAAGAGATATTAAAATCGTTTTTCAAACCTTGCTGGTAAATAAGTAATTTTTCCCATTATAAATTGTGTATTGCTATCAGGTGATTTTAGTACACTTGCTAAGAGTCATTGATTTTTATTTGAATATCTGATTTTCAAATTTTTTTTACTACAATTCAATAATAAATGAAAATCTAAGAAATACATTCAAATAATGGTTAATGAATATCCTAAAAGCACTTCGTTTAACTTTTCCCTTATCAATAATATAACTTTTAAAGTTGTTTAATAATTTTAATTATATATTAGCTTGGAAAGACTTTTTATGATGGTTTACTGTTAATATGTATATAGTAAAGAATCTTAATATATATTTTTAGTTAGTTTATAATAATTGTTTTGCAGTTATTTGGCCAAGGCATGCATTATAGGATGCAGGTTGCGGTTCGAGAGTGGATGGTAACACTTAATATTTTATCTTTTACAAAGAATAGGTTGTCTCTTTTTACATCATGGTAATCACCGTACTCATTGCTGAAGTGATATGTGCATTTAACTTGCAAACTATGGTCGAAAGAATGAAATGCAATGACAGCGCAAAGAGAGAAACCCAAGAACTTGCTATTAGCCCAATGTGAAGACAACTGGCATGTTACTGTAGATCCCCAACTTTGATGGCTAAGCCACTGCGGAGAGACACCTCCAGGGAGGCAGAAACATGCCCCTTTTGGAACATCGGGTAGCTGCTAACACAATTCAAATAGCCTCTTTTTAAAATGAAAGGTGGAAAATAGAGAAAAAAAGAAGATGTATATCAGAGATTTGAGAAACAGACCTGATGGAGCCTTTTGGTATAAAGTCGAAATTTCATTAATGAGTACGGCAAGATTTGATTGATCCTACACAAGCTCAAGCAATTAGTGAAAATGAATTCAAAAATGTTCCCCTTAACTACAGTTGATGAGCTTGATTCTAGATAATTCAAACTCTCGCAATTGTCTGCATCCAACTTTGATAGCCCTGGTGGAAGCTCCGGTAATGATTCAAGTCTCTTGCAATTCCTTAATCCTAGATATTGCAACTCCAAGAGTTTATTGATGCTTAAAGGAATAGTACTAAAATTGTTTCCACTTAGATCTAACAATTCTAGTGACGATAGACAACCAAGACTGTCGGGCACTACCGATATATGGCAACCATCTAGATTTAGCTTACGCAGATAATATAAATTCACCCAATTCTTGGACAATTGCAAGTCAACATAACATTCGATGTCATTTAGATATTTGCAGTTTCCCACTTCCAAGCAGGCAAGTCCCTTCAGATTTCCAATCGGTGAAGGCAACTTTGTTATGTTTGTTTGTTCTAAATAGAGATATCTCAAACATACCATCGGCTCCAAGACTTCTGGAAAATCCCTAAATTGGAGGCAACCTGAGAGATTAAGCCTCTCCAGTTTTCTCAACTTGCAGATGCTGCTTGGAAGAATCTCAAATTGTTTGCAGTTTCGCAGGTGCAATTCAGCAAGTTCAAACAAACATTCTATTGAAGAGGGAATCTCTCGTATTGCTGTCCCATCTAAATACAGCTCCTTTATATTTTTTGAAACCTTTGGAAACTTCGTGATACTTGAGCAACCGGAAAGATCTAAATAAATGAGTTCCCTTAGATCACCAATTGAAGATGGCAGTTCTTCTATTGCAGTTCCATTCAAGTACAAGTATCTTATATTCCTTGAAAAATCAGGAAGCCTGCTGATAGATGAGCAGCCAGAAAAGTCAGCAATTAGAAGAGATTTCAACAAATATATGTTTTCTGGAAGATTAACCAGGTGTTTGCAATTCTTCAAATTCAACGCAACAAGTCCACTTTGTTCCCCAATTGATTGGGGAAGCTCTTCAACAGCAGTCTCATTTAAATTTAAATATGTCAGTTTCCTTGCAGTCTCTGGGCACTTCTTGAGATTTGAGCAACCAGAAAGGTTCAGAGTCTCCAGAAAACTTGAATTAATTCTACTGGGAAGATTGATTAGTCTTTTGCAGCCTCTCAAATCTAAATCATTAAGCTTGTCAAGATGCTGTATAGATGAAGGAACCTTAACCAAACTTGTACAGAATTGAAGATTCAATCTCTCAAGGTCTCTGGCCTTTGAAAGGTCTGGCAGGGAAGTTATGTGCTCACAATTGCTGAGGTTGACATCTTTTAAATTGACGAGATCCTGAAGAAAAATAAAATCAACAGAAAGAAATTACACGTGCATACCACACTTAATTTCAATGAAAGAACTATGCATGCACAGAGTTATTTTAGAATACCTGGTCTTCTCTCCACAGTTGCTTAACCTTGCTAGATGATAGGTTAAGTTCAACAAGGTTCTGTGGACGAAAATTGCTAGGCAAAGATGTCAAAGGGTAACCATCCCAATGGAGATACCTCAACTCTTCAGAAAGAGACTTGAGGCCATCAGGAAGGTGCACTCTGCATTTAACTCCAGCTTCAGAATTATAAATTTTTAGCAGTCTAAGTTTATACATCCTTTCCAAGGCAGTAGAACTCAACTCAATTTCTCCTATTTTTGAAACATCCAAGAATATCCCTTCAACTTTTCCAGTTCCCTGAAAACCAGTGAAGGAGAAACAAAGTTTAAGTAAGATTTTAAACTTACTAGTACAACCATATTGCATTGCATATGAAAAGGAAAACTTTGGTGTATATGAATCTCACCAGATTCTTGGTTAACACTTGATATACATCTTTAGGACTCCACAATCTGCTTTGTCCTCCTAGCTCGTCAACAGATTCTTTTCGAACAACTTCATGGGCCATTTCTTGCAAAAGATCATGCATTTCAACCTTGTCATCTGAAATTTTAATGAGACACCTGTCAATGAGAACACTAAATCCAATATCTGTTTTGAAACCGCAGCCATCTAGTATCCGCTTTACAAAATCAACTCGATGCCCTCTAAAGAAACATGCAATGTCGAGAAATATACTCTTCTCTTCACTATCAAGTGCTTCATAACTTATTCTCAACACACTATGAACTTTTTGCCGAGTTAGTTTTTCAACCTTGTTCAATGCACTTTCCCATTCTTTTGTCGTTCTGCCAAATAGAAAGGAACCTAAGACTTTAAGAGCTAACGGATTCCCTTTAGCGTAATTTATTGCCCTCACAGACAGCTCCATATAATTGTATGGGAGCTGGTTATCCTTAAATGCATGCAAACTAAAGAGATGAAGGGCTTCCCGGTCATTCAGTCCCTCAACCTCAAATATTTTGTCTGCATATTTCTTAAGCACCTGTTTATCTCTAGATGTTAGGATAATTCTACTTCCTGGACCAAACAAATCACATCCTCCAAGTAACATTTCAATTTGATCTACATCATTCACATCATCGAAAACAATCAGAACCTTTTTACGGCAGATCCTGTCTTTAATGAAAGGGTGTCCAATACGTGGAGTGCGAATATGTAGATTTTCTTCCTCTGTTATTTTAGAGAAAAGTTCATCTCGCATACGAAATAATCCTCCATTCTTTTCTGATTCCTCCCTCACATTTGCAAGAAAATAGTGACCTTCATATTCCCTTGCGATCTTGTTGAAAATCTCTCCAGCAATGGTTGTCTTACCAATTCCACCCATGCCCCATATTCCTGCAACACAAACCTCTGGTAACTGTGTGCATAATAAGGCTTCGATTTGCTTCATGCGTGAATCCATTCCGACCAGGCCCTTCAAATCACTTGAGGATGCATAATTCAATTTCTTCAAAATATGATGCACAATTTGATCCACGAGTCTCGACTCAGGCCTGCCAACATGGAGACGAACAGATATGTCAAATAGTACCCCAAAGAAACACAATCTTTTCTTGAGGTTGGAACTTGTGTGACGGATTCCAATTGCCATACATTATAACACCACATACATGTGAAATCTAATCCCACTCACTTGCAAGTAATTCTTTTTCTAAATTTACAGATGCATGGAAAAACTATACTTTAAACTGATCATTTGGTAACATTTAGAAGTCACATAACAAATTATAAAGCTCAAAACATATGCTTCTGAATCAAAAAATATGATTATCAACTTCAAGAAATTTTAATTGCTATAAATAAATTTTAATTGCTATAATTCCAGAAAAAAAGGTTGAAGATGAGAATCTATAGTTACCTAGTAACCTGTGAATCCCATCCGGATATATTGGCAGCACTTGTTAAGTCAGCTCTCCACCTTGGAACCTTGTCCATCTTCTGCTCAAATTTTCTTTCAAGCTCAGCAAACGCATTCCCAAAACTCCCTGTCTGTTCGTCAACATCGGACGGGTCCACATGATAGAAAACTGGTAAAACAATCTGCCCGTATTCCTTCTTGCATTCAAGTATCTTCACTAGTTCATCCACACACCATGGAGAAGATGCATAGTTTCTTGAGAATATTATCACTGAAATTCTCGATTCTTCAATTGTTCTCAAAAGTGCATCCGTAATTTCTTCTCCCCTTTCAAGTTTGTCGTCTATGAAGGTCTTGATTTGTTTACGACACAGAGCATCATAGAGATGGCTGATAAAATTATCTCGCGTATCCTTACCTCTGAAACTAAGAAACACGTCATACTTCCATTTTTGAGCAACAGCAGATGAAGATACCATATCAGATAGTTACAAGATCGTGTCTTCCTCAATCACTAAGAATCGGAATCAATAAGTGCTCTCCTTTTCTCCTAAAGACATACAAAGAGCACCCACTTCAACAGCTGAACATTCATTAAGAGAAATTGAAGTCTAAGAGTATAAGAACCCACACAACATATATTTATCAGAAAATTCCTTAAACTCTTAACGATGGATATATACTAGCTTAATTTGATATGATCTATCTTGATTTGATCACTCGTCACTTGCTACCAATGCTAGCTTGCTATTACTTTCATTGCAAGAACAGTCACTAGCTGAGCAAAAAGAATTAATATGTTCATGAAACAAACTTATCAAACTCGTATATATAATATTAAATATAGAAGACGCATGAACCAGAAAGACTTACCAACAGATCATAAGAACAGTTGACTTGTGTTTTCCTTCAGCGTAGAAGAAGCTGAATATTGTTGATGATAAGAGACGATTTTTCTTGTCTATTGCCTTCTCCTACTCCTCCTAGTAAATTCTTCAGACAATCTGAGCTCATCGTTATCTAAATGAAAGATGGTTTGATCAAGAAATATGTGAATCTGAGAATACTTACAGGTCATAAGAACAGTTGACTTCTGCAATGCATCAACAAACAAGACGAAGAAGAAGCTGAATATTGTTGATGATAAGAGACGATTTTTCTTGTCTATTGCCTTCAAGTAAATTCTTAAAGACAATCTGATCTCATCTTATCTAAATGAGAGATGGTTTGATCAAGAAACCGGAGAATGTGAGAAGACTCTGGGGTCACTAGCAATTATTGATCAAGAAACAGGAGAATGTGAGAAGACTTTGGGTCAATACCAAATACCTTGGCCAATGGACTTGTCAATGGCAACGGTACCCTGTCATGATGGCCTACAGTTATTTGTTTGGGTCTTCCAAACCAAAAAGCCCTCCAAAATCTTAACCCATTTCAACCTTTGTTTTGGGTTTTGCAAACAAAATTCCATTTTTTTTAATTATTAGTATTATTCATAAGAAATTCTCAATTTACCTATGATTTCCATGCTATTATTGACACTTTATTTTCTTAAGGCTATTTATTGGATTAGAATTTAACATAATTTTGAAGATGTCTTTCATTTAAATAGGGACAAAAATATACATATCATAACTAATTTTTATAAGATTTATAGGAGATATAGAAAATAAGCATTATGTTGGAAATATGTATTGAGTAGTCAATTTCTTTTAGCTTGCATTCATTCAAAAAAAAAAAATATTATTCTTGAACTAAAAAATATATTTTTTCTTCTTTGTAAAAA